>NC_081412.1:31085000-31385000 GCF_030272615.1 Cryptomeria japonica | reverse complement strand
TACCCTAATATCATGCTAATAAATATCACATTAACGTCTATTACATCATTAACTCTTAGGGACCTTTTGTCGAATGTTGCACTAGTTAGGTTTGTAACTAGGTCATTGGATACCTTCTTGGTTTTATCTGGCCTTTTATCGGTGGTCGGTAACCCTGTGACAGCTTTCACAGCTTCCTTAGTGATTTTGTGGACTGCATCTAACTAGAAAAATTCACCATGTACCCTGCTTAAGACTATCCTAATCACATCTTTGGGAAATTTAGGAATGCTAAGGATCTATGTAAATCCTAGGGTTTCAATGATCTTGTGTTCATCTTTTACATTGCCAATTTTATCACATATCACAATTTTAAACATGGTTTTAATCTCTTCATTTCCTAGTTCCTCAATGTTGCAGTGGATGTAAATTCTGGGGTCTTCAGCATAAACAACTCCCTTGGGAATTTGAAAAAAAGCACCTAAGGTATCATCTTTCTTTGCTACCTCGGGAACTAACTGAAATACAGGCCTAGGTCTTTTTATCACTTCGATAATAGTAGGGTTTTCTATATATTCAATTGCAGAGGTGGATGCCATGATTAAATACCTTTTACTGCCTTTAGGATGGATGAATGCTTGGAGTGTTCTTGCCTCTTTCTCAAAATGCCTTAGCTCAGAATCTTCACGCTCTTCGTAGGTTTGAAATCTCAGTGAAATGGAATGGAGCCAAAACCTCAATTTTATAGTGTCTTTTTTCCATCTACCATATTAAATGCATGTCGGTTAAGTATTCTCTTAACATTGTCTATCGGTAAAAAGTAATTTTCAACTTCTTATCTCTAGCTAAGGGAATAATAGCACATGTTATCAGATTGCCAAACCCTCAAGGAAACTTTCTTCAATTAGATGAAGAACTTCCTGCCGGTGGAGCACTGCTTTGTCCTGCCGGTGAAGCATCACTCTGTCCTTCTGGTGAAGCATTGGTTTTTTCTACCGATGGAGGAATATTCCCAATATTTAGATTAGCTTTTCTAATCCATTGTTTTGAGAATTCTTGCTTAACCTCTTCAACTTTTTCTTTACCTTTCAAGCTAGAACTTTTGTTGTCTATCAGTGTTTCTTTACTTCTACAGAATTTTGCAATATGCCCAATCTTGTTACATGCATAACAAGTTGCATTATTCTTCTGAATAGCTTTCCCATAACCTATGCCGGTTTGTGTTCTGCTTTGATTAGATAAATGTCCAAATCTTCCACAAACATAACATCTCACATTCATTCTACAATTTTTAGAGTTGTGACCAACTTTGTTGCATTTAGAACATTGACCGGTGGGTGTGTTGATATTCTAATAATTTCTAGATCTACATTCATTTTCTCTATGACCATACTTATTACAGTTAAAGCATTTTCCATTGAATTTAAAAGCATTAGGTTGTCTTACCAGTTTGCTGTGATCCTGAGTATTTGCAGTACCAGAGCTTTCACCAACTTCAAAGCCAATTCCAGAAGTGTCACCTTTAGGTTTTTGATTCTTCAGCAAGGTGCCAAGTTCCTCTGAGCTTTTCTTGAATTTTTCTTTATGTTGATTTGCAGTTTCTAGTTCTCTTTCTAAGACTTCTTTTTGTCTCATCAGTTCATTTGAGTCATTTTGAGTATGCATCAGATCTATCTTCAACATGTCATTTTCATAGCTAAGTCTTGTGTTCTCATTTGCTGCATCACTTAGTCTTCTAGTCAATTCTTCTTCATTCTTCTTCCTATCCTCAAATCTCATAGTCATATCCTGCATCTTATTCTTTGTTGTCATGTTCTCTTGTTTCAACTTGCTTATCATATCATTAAGTGATTCCTTTTCATCATTCTCATTTTGCAATTTTTCACAAAGTTCTCTTCTCTTATTTCTTGCAATAGTAAAATTTTCTTGAAGTGCTTGAATGATATCCTAAGCTGCCCTTAAATCATCTTCTAGTTTGATATTTTTCAATTTCTCTACATCATAGTCTGTAAGAACTCCTTCAAGTTGCCTCATCAAATTCTCCATCTTTACCGGTGTCAAGATCTTCCTCAAGCTATTAGGCTTCTGAAAATAGAGGACCAAGCTCTGATACCAATTGTTGGGAATCCCATAGATACTAAGAGGGGGGGGGTGAATCAGTATCTGACTGGTGTATAGAATTTCTTAACTTAAAACATGCAGAACATATTATAACAGTGTATTGATAAGCAAGAAATAATGCAATAAACAGAATCAAGAACATCCACATGAAAAGCACACCATAACACAAGGTTTTAATGAGGAAACCTAGTGTGGGAAAAACCTTTGTGGGATTTGTGACCCACAATATTCACTCACTAGCCAATAAGAGGATATTACTTACAATAGTGGCCTGCACATGCAGGAAGGCCAACTACCTAGAGCTCATTGCTCAATGGGAAGTCTCACTGACTTACAATGAGGATTATACAAATCCAATATCTTGTACTACTTTACAATAGCATCTATAATGCCTGATCCAGTACCGGTTGCTGCTCTGCTTCTTACATAAACTCTTAACCTATATTTCGCATTATAGGTCTACCTAATATTTTCCTTAATCCTTCCTCATTACAAAATGTCTATAATGATCTCTTTTATATATAAGAGTCATTTTACAATTTTCCAAGTCGGCTTACAAAGTTCTTACAATAATAAACAAAATATAATATAACATAATCCTATCAGCCTCTGTGTCGGTATACTTCTTTTCTTTGTGCCAGTGCCAGTGTCCTGAGTGTGATCTGCTGATGCCGGTATAATGCCTTTGCCGGTATCATAGGATTGCAAGGTTTCCATCAATGACAAAACCTTCAATAACATACCATGTCTCATTGGAGTGTGCATATGCCAACAAGATGAAGCAAATTACCTTTGGTTTGTTTACCGGTTGCAATCAATTCTCCTTTGTTGTCAAAGATTTTGCATATACAATTTCTGAATTCTAGTGGGTATCCTCTATCATTAAGTTGTACCACACTAAGAAGATTGTGCTTTAGGCCTTCAACCCAATAGACATCGTCAACACTTCTTTTCCCATTAAGAGAAATAACTCCTTTTCCTTTCACCATACAAGTTGAGTCATTGCCAAATCTGACAACACCGCCATCAAATTCTTTCAGGGAAAGAAGTTTGCTCTGATCACAGGTCATGTGATGTGAACAACCACTATCAATGATATAATCATTAGAGTTATCCATTCTAGTTACTAGTGCCTTCTGATTTGATATTTATTCCTTAATTGTTACAAACATGATATCTTCGCCATCATCATCATTAGATTCTTCATCAATAATACCATTGTCAATAGCTACAAGACAATCTCTTTTGCCTTTACCCTTGTACTTCTTAAATTTGTCTCTCTTGTATTCATTTTCACCATTAGGGAAATTTGTTGCTATATGACCAATCTTGTTGCATGCAAAACATTTTAAAGGTAGCTTAGCTTTATATTTACCGGTACCTATAGGAAGTCATTTTTCCAACAATTCTTCAAGATCCACTAAGCCATCATCATCTTCAAAATCTTTGTTGGATCTAGATTCATGGTTATGGCCAGTATCTCCATTTCTTCTCACGGATGGGTTAGAGACAGAAGCTCTGAATGCATATTCTGATCACTATACTCTACCATCATATCCATTTAGTTCAAAAGCAGTAAGTTTTCCAATAATAGATTCAAGATTTACCTTTGTCTTATCAATGGATTTTAGCTCCTGAATAGCTGTAACTCGGATAGCATAGACCGGTAGTAGGGTTCTCAGTTTTTTACTAATCACTATGGCATCTTCCACTTTCCCTCCTACACTCTTTATCTCACCTACTATCTCTTTAATCCTTTGACCATACTGCTGGATGTTCTCACCTTCAAACATTCTCATGTCGTCAAACTTGCCTCTCAAACTCTCTTCTTTAGCAATATTGATATGGTCATCACTGCTATAGATATCTTCTAATTTATTCCATACTTCATATGCAGTTTCAAGACCATGAACATCTACATATTCAACATCAGACAGGGAACTGATAATAGCTTCTAATGCGTAGTGATTTTCTTGTTGTTCTTTCTTCTAATCATCAGTCAGGGGTCTAGTAGGTGTAATATACTTATTTTCTATATGCTCCCAATACTGACTACCAAGACTCTTAATGTAAATCTTCATCCTGTCACTCCATATTCTATAGTTATCTTTGTTAAACTTCGGACCTTATTTCTTCAACATGATCTACAAGATCTTTTCCTCAAGTTGTTAGGCTTTTAGATTAAGAGGACCTGAGTTGCTCTGATACCAATTGATGGCATTATGAAATAATTAAGTATCCAGTAGAATACTGAGAGGGGGGGGGGTGAATCAGTATATTGAAAAACTAAAACAAAGTTCCCAAACTCAAACTCAGTCAAACAAAGTAAACATATCTCAGTCAAGATAAATACTCATAAGAATACTTGACATCAACCGGTTTAACTATTGTGATAGCTTTAATAGTAAACAACTTCACCATCTATGTAAACATCAACAATGCTTAATCATAACTCAACATATTTATCTTCAATGGTTCTGCATACATGGCTTATTAGAAATTAACCATATCAACAAATAAAGTCACAACCACAAAAGCATTCACCACTTGACACAAATGTTTATACGTGGAAAACCCAAATAGGTAAAAACCACAATGAGATGGGACTCACAAGGATAGCTATTTGAACTCTTCTTAAGTTCACCCTATTAGGAGCCAAAGCCTATTAGAGATTTACAATAAGTCCTATTAAGAACTAATTACGGTTAGGAATCACCCGGTTAAAGGATTTACAAATATGCTTTGTCAGAAGAACAAAACCCTTTTAGGAGTAACCTCACTAGAGGATTTAAGAATCCAAGCTAATGGATCACCTTGTTAGAGGATTTAATGAGTAAGCAAGCTTGTTAAAGCTCACTCGGTTAAGGGATTTAACTTCTATTGTAATTGTTAGAAAAAAATAGTTTTGTTGATCTGTCTGAATAGCACTACTTTTGCTTGATCAAATCCTTCTATAACCTTCAATCTGCCTTCACTCAAAGTGCAGATCCATTCACCGGTTTGGCAACTACACACTCAACAGGTTTTCTACCAACCTTGCCATCAACCTTAACAAACAACTTCATCGACCTTAAATAGAAATTAATTAGGTCGGTAACACAACAAAAACCTAATTCTCATCATCAAGATTACAAACAAGTCGGTACAATCTTGACCATTAGAAATCATGACAATCTCTTCACATTATTTAAGACAATTTCAACCACTCCATGATCACCGTTCCAATGGACTTTGTAACTCATCACACATTGTGCATTAAATGCAATCCACTTTGCTCCTTCCCTAGACAAGAACAAACATGCCAAAACAATTTGAATATATCCTCAATCAAATGATCACATGTGTCTCCATCATTATTGCTTATTAGATAATAAATCATCAAACTTGGTTGATTAGGGTTTAACAATTGATAGGGTTTTACCGCTTACATTACATAGAAATGTTTAACCCTTTATATCGTTTCACTAGTTTACAACATGTTCCACAAAGCTCTTTTACCGGTTACTAGAGAATATCAAAATCAACAATATCAACAATAACATCAATACCATTACTAGTTCAATTGACATCAATGACAATATATCATTAATGCAATCTCTATGCAAAATACCAATAATCTCCATATACCAACATGATGTGGTCACAACATCTGGCGAATCCACTGAGAAAATGTTCCCAAACACTTCAAAAGTAAAACCCAATCTTTTTCTCGAAACCTGTGAAAATTATTTTCAATGAATCAAAGGATTAGAAAGTGTACACAAACAAGAGAAAAATCCTCAAAATGTATCAAGAGTCATTGATTATCTACGTGTGTGTAATTGAGTTTATTCCCCTCAAGAAGAACATCATGATATCCAAGTTTCCTCATGATTAGCTACATAGTTTATCTGAACTTCATAAGCATCCTGGATAGAGCCTTATTGCCAGTAGGACATCTATAGCCCCGATCAGGTTATCATCTTAATCTCACAAATATTGCTCCATTGCCAATTGTGTGTCCATAGCTCCGATGGAGTTACTTGCATGTTCCCATTAGCCAATTTTGATATTTTATTTCATTTTCATTCATTTCTTTTTCTTGTTTTCTCTTTTTCATTTTCTCATTTTCCTTCTTTTTGCCAATTGCTTTCTTTTTATTTTCAAATTCTGTTAATTCCTTTGGCTTGTAAGCAAATGAAGCTTACTAGGGTTTGAGGATTGCGGTGGCACTGAAGTAAGATTTTAGATTTTTCACTAACCACGGCTTCACCTGAAAATCATAATACCTTGGAGTTTAATTAATGTGAAAAAGATATAATAACCATAAGATGTTAGCATCAGGACACATTAAGCGATTTTTACCATGCTATGTACAAGTTCTAAACTAATGATGGGACTGGGAAAGAATGTCCTAGGGTTCAAAGATCTTTATGAATATTTACTTGAGAAATGAATCAAAACAAGGGTGGGAGAACACTAGGGTGTAAAATAACACATTCACCTTTCTCTTAATGAACACCCCAAAAGAAAACCCAAACAAAAACAAACCACCACCAGAGAAAAATTGAGCAAACCGAACTAAAAAATAAGACAAAACCAAACCAACCGAATCCAAACAAACCAAGACACAAACAAGGAGAGAAACAACCAAACCAAAGCCAACCAAGCAGGAAGACCTAAACTAGCTATTTACAAGGTAGACCTTTAGGGGTTTAAGATTGAAAATAGTGTTTGAGAAACTGTCCATTGACTAGAAATGGGACATCCTCTCCTATTAAGGTCTTGACTTTAAAAGCATTCTCTCCCAAAATTTCAGCAATCTAATAAGGGCCCTTCCATAGTTTATCAAACTTATCATGCTCTCCTTTCTTCTCGTGAGCCTTATCCCAATATAGCACAAGATTTGAAACTCTAAAAGCTTTGACCTTTGCTTGTCTATAAAACCACCTTTTTACCACTCCTTGATGCTTGGTGAAATTTTTCAATGCTACATCTCTTTTTTCTTCCAAATTCATCAGTTGTGTCAAACGGGCTTGTATTCTATCTTCACCTTCCTTATATTCTTGCATGAATCACAATTTTGGGATATTCAATTGTACTGGAAAAAGATGCTCTTGTCCATAAACTAGAAAATAAGGAGAAGTTCCTAAAGAATTCTTGGTTCGAGTTTGATCTACCCAAAGAGAAAATCTAAGCTGAGTGTGCCAATCCCTTGGGTTCCTTTCCAACAGTTTCTTGATTACGCTCAACAGATTCTTGTTTGTAGATTTTGCTAAACCATTGCCCTGCAGATAGTAGTTAGATGAAAACTTGAGTGTTATTCCATATTCAAAATGCCAACTGGAAAATATTAAAGATGTAGAAGGAGGACCATTGCCACAGACTAAGGCATGAGGACACCCAAACCTAGTTATGACATGTTCTTCCATAAATTTGGTTACATCAGTATTGTAAAATTTTAGAGCCTGAGCCTCTATCCACGGTGTAAAGTAATTGGTAGTGGTTAGAATGTACCTATGTTGCATCGAGGAAGGTGGATTGATCATACCAATGAAATCAAGTCCCTATTTAGTGAATGGTCGGGCTTCTATTACTGGTTGCAATGGCATTGTTGGGTTCTTCTCTCGAAAGGCTGCTACTTGCAACATATGACATGTCCTAACATGTTCATGTGTATATTTGAATAGACTAGGCCAATAGTATCCATCCCTCAATATCTGATGTGTTGTGTCTAAACCAACTCCATATCTTGTGCCAAATTTGTTGTGAAAATGTTCTATAATCTATTTTGCTTCATCTTTACCCACATACCTCGAGTAAATTCCTTCATGATTTCTCCTATATAAAATCGATCCTTGAAGCATGTAGTGTTGACTCTTTATTCTAAGTTCTCTCTTTTGTGTGGGAGTCATATATGCGGGGCATTTGTGATTAAGTAGGTAGGTCACAATATCTTTGTACCATTCATTTGGTGCAAGATCATCTAATCCATATACTTGTTTAATGAGTCTTGGTCCTTCTACTGCTAGAGTTTTCACAAGAGCTTGTCCTCGAACTAGCTTCATTGGATGGATTTCAATATCATATTCTTGAATAGTGGCAACCCACTTTACTCTCATTTCTCTTAATTCATTTTGCATGAGAAGAGTCTTTATAGTTGCATCAGGTACAATTGTGTACACTTTGCTTCTTAAAATATAGTGTCTAAACTTCTTAATTGCTTTCACTAGTGCATAATCTTGCTTTTCAATTTAGGGATACCTTAATTAAACATATTTGAGAGGAGCACTTATGAATGATATAGGATGTTCATCCTTTTCTTCACTTCTCTGAGTGAGAATAGTTGCACATGTATGTTCTGAAGTGAAAAAATATAAATAGAAAGACCTTGTGTAATCTGGACTGACTAATACTGGAGCTTCAATGATAGCTTGCTTAATCTCTTCAAATGCCTTATTTGCTTGTGCATTCCATTCTATCTTGGAATCCTTCTTCAACATCTCTTTTAATGGCCTGATTATTTCTGCAAAGCCAGTGATAAATTTCCTCATGAAATTAATCTTGCCAAAGAATGATTTGAGCTATTTCTTACTTGCAGGCAAATTTATCGTCGATATCGCTTTAACTCTATCAGGATCTATTGAGATACCTTTCTTTGAGATAACATGACCTAACAATTTTCCTTTTGTGACCCCAAACATACATTTCTTAGGGTTTAATGAAATTCCATATCTTCTACATCTTTGAAACACCTTTCTGAGATCTTCCACATGTTCTTCCCTTTTTCTTGAGAATACTGTGATGCCATTCATAATAATGATGATGTATTATCCTATCAAATCTCTAAAAGCAATGTCCATGGCCCTTTGAAAGGTGGCTCTTGCATTAATAAATCCAAATGGCATTCTTTTGCAAGCAAATGTCCCCCATTTAGTTGTGAAAGCCATTTTTGATTTGTCTTCTGACTCAACCATTACTTGATTATATCCTGAATATCTATCCAAGAAGGACATCATCTGTGACCCATTAAAAATTTGTAAAACCTCATCTAATTATGGTAAAGGATAATTGTCCTTCTCTGAAGCTCAATTGAGATTACGAAAATCCACACACAGTCTGATTTCTCCATTCTTCTTTCATATAGGAACTAGGTTGGCGACCTACATCGAATGTCTTACTCGGAAGATGATCCTTGCTGACAGAAATTTCATGACTTCTTAATATATTAGAGGCTCCAAAAGCGGATTAATGAGTCTTTGCCATTGTCTAAATGGTTTGATTCCTTGCTTGAAAGGTATCATATGGGTAATGATTGTAGTATCGTAAGTCTTAAGATCTTCATAACTCAATGCAATAATATCTGGGAAGTCTCTTATGTTCTTCAATTTTCCTTCCTTCTCCTGTGGGGTACAGGCTTTGCCTATAAATACATTTTTGATTTTCTCTTCACTACCCAAATTAATGGTTTCACAAGCATCTCCTTCTACATTGTGACTTTTGATTGCCTGCAATTTATCTGGGTCGAATATTCTTTCTAATTCTATCATGGCTTTTGGAATGGTGTATGTTTTCAAATTTAGGATACCTTCTGGTTCAAACTCAACACCTTCTAAATCTTCTTAATCAATGATTTGTGTTAGGAAGACATCTAAATTGGTGAAAAAAATCCAATATATGTTTTTTGTCTTCAAATACTTGAAAATTTGTAATATTATCTGGAATTGAAGGTACCGGAGTTAGCTCGATTGTGAACTTCCTTAATCCTTCCAATGCAAGCAGAGCTAATGAGCTGGAATCTTGGGCCAAGGATTTGGCTACTTGATTCTGGTGTTTGTATACTAATTGGATGTTGAATGCATCAAAGCTCTCAATGAGATCCCACACTCAATTGTGGTATCTTGTTAACCTCTTGTCATGACATGCATATTGCTTCTTTATTTATCTTATGATAATTTCTAAATCTCCAAATACATGCAAGATCTTGTCTTTCTTCTTGATAGCGAGCAACAATCCATGAATCAATGAATCATAATCGGCAACATTATTTGTATATGGAAATTGCAATCTATGGGCAGCCATATATGTTTCTCCTGATGGACTAACTACTTCAAAGCCGGCTCCAGATCTTTATTTTGATTTTGAACTATCAAATCTCAAAGTCCATGCTTGATCTTCATCCTTCTTCTTATCTTCTTTTGATGTAATTGAATTTTTTGTCATTGCACTTTTCTAATGATGAGTTAGATGCAGTGTCTTCTTCGGATGAACTATCACTCTATGGAATTTCAATTTCTTCTAACACTGCAGTTGCGGGAATCATCTTGTAAACTTGTTCTAATGTAATTTTGCACATGGCACATGAAATCTCTAAATGGAAGGTATTAAGTATCCTACACCAATTTGGCCCCCAAATTCACTTCCTTGCTGAATGTTCTTTTGAACGAATCTTTTGAAATTTTCAAACATCCATTGGCTATCTGAATCAGGATCACTTTCAATAATGGCCCAAGTTGACTCCATGGTTTCATGTACATTGTCTTCTTCTTTAGTACCTTGCAACATTAGGATTTATTCTACCTTGGGCTTGTATGTCCCTAAGTCTGTCTCTAGGAATAAGATTTCATTGCCTTCTCCATTTTTGTGATCATCAACTTCAACCTGGGAGTGTTGTTAATTTTGATTTGGTTGGGAACTCCTTTCCATTAAAGCCACATGTGAGAAAAATATGTTGAAACATATCCATTCAATTTATGAGACCAATCCCTACTCAAAAGCATACTATAAGTATCTCGGATCTCTACTACTAAAATATCAATCAAATGTTGAAATCTAGGGTCTGCTGCCAACTGCATGTGGATATTATTAAGCTCTCCTACTACTGAGAGTTTTGTTTTGTCTAGTTGTGTCACCTTTTTGGTAGTTGGTGTAGGAGTTATGCCAAGCTTCTGGCAAATGGCTAATGACATTACTGTACGTTAGGAATCTGGAAATCATCAAAGCATATCAAAAACTAATCTACCTCAATCACGAAAGCTCAAATGCAATGATCTATCCTAAACACACTCAATAAAGACATGAAAACAAAAACATTCAAAACTAAAGACTATGCAAACCAAATGTAGATCTAAATGCTTCCTTCATGCGGCTCCATTGTCCTTCTTTCTTCTCCAAATAGCCTTTGTTTGTGGATCTAACCTTCAAGTGCACACACATGAGATGAAAGCAAGTAGACAGGATAATGGCACAAGAGTACTCAAAGCGTGATTGATTTGACAAAATGATTAGAAATTTGATAATCTGATTCATTCGATGATGTGATTACCAATTCAATAATCTGATTACCAATTAGCCACTTTGATTGAAGAAATTCATCCAATTTATAGACAAATTGGAGAAAAGATCAAATTAGCATGAAATGGATATTAGAAGCAATTGATTTCAAAAAAAGGCACAATTAAGTGGAAAGAGGAAGGTTATGACACCTTCTATGTCATGAATTATGACATATTTCCAATGCAATGGTTAGAGGACTAAAAGCTTATGACATCTTGCTATGCCAAAAGTATGACGCATGAGAAATTCATGCTTCCACCGAAGCACAAAAATAGGGAGAACTAGAGACAATTTAATTAGGTGGAATTTGAATTAGAAAATTAGAAAATAGGTGGGAATTAGGAATTTAGAAATTTAGAAAATTAGAAATTAGAAATTTAGAAAATTAGACATGATGGAAATTAGAAAATTAGGTAAATTAATTAATAATTTGTCATTTATTAATTAATTCACAAAAAGAGGAATAATTAGCCAATTAAATGAACATTTAATTGCGACAAGAAAAATTAGGATAAATAAATAAATTATTTAACCTAGAGGAAGAAATGACAAATTAGGTTAAATGAATAAATCATAAAACCTTAAAAGAAATGCAAGGATGACAATTAGGTCTTGACAAGAGATAATTAATGTCGATTTGATTTGATCATGATTTTGAATTGATAAATGACTTTGATTGACAAAAGGGCCAATTGATGAGGAACAATGACTAATTGATCCAAATTGACATGATTTGAGAAGATGACGATGATTGATGATAAATTGATCGCAAAATGACAAAATTGACAAGAGGACAAGGATCGATGACAAAATAGATTTCAAAATGACAAGATTGGAAAATTAGACATGATGGAAATTAGAAAATTAGGTAAATTAATTAATAATTTGTCATTTATTAATTAATTCATAAAAAGAGGAATAATTAGCCAATTAAATGAACATTTAATTGCAACAAGAAGACTTAGGATAAATAAATAAATTATTTAACCTAGAGGAAGAAATGACAAATTAGGTTAAATGAATAAATCATAAAACCTTAAAAGAAATGCAAGGACGACAATTAGGTCTTGACAAGAGATAATTAATGTCGATTTGATTTGATCATGATTTTGAATTGATAAATGACTTTGATTGACAAAAGCACCAATTGATGAGGAACAATGACTAATTGATCCAAATTGACATGATTTGAGAAGACGACGACGATTGATGATAAATTGATCGCAAAATGACAAAATTGACAAGAGGACAAGGATCGATGACAAAATAGATTGCAAAATGGCAAGATTGAAAATGACCATAATCAATGACAAATCGATCGCATGATGATAAGATTGATAAGAGGACAAAACCCTAATTAGGATTGACGATGTCCAAAATGATGACAAAAGAGTATGCACATTGATGCAACAAGATAGGATTGATCAAAATCACGATTGAAAGTTATTGTCGACAAGACCAAATTCGGAAGTGAGACAAATGAAGAATGCAAAAGAATGACTCGATGCTCGCAAATGATAAAGACCAAGTGCGAATCATAGGAGAAATGTTAATACGACGCAAAAACCCTAAAATAAGGTAATGCACAAATGTTAAAGTATGATTCCGCAAGCGTTGACCATTTTTAGGTGTCTACATTTTGCCCCTCTTTGAGACAATGCGATTCTAAGAATTGTTTCAAAGAACGATAATGAAAATGCCCTAGACAATAATAATGACATATGCATGCCCCCTCGAGGAATTGGCCGAAAACATGCAGAAAAGAGGCCAATTGATCGATAAAAATGATAGGATCGAATGAACTGACAATTGGAGATCGGATGCATGAAGGACAAGCAATTGAAGGTGCACAAGACCGTGACCAACATAAGATGGAGAGGATGCACGTCCATCTATGCACTGACAAAGATCTATAAATGAGACCAAGAGGGTGAAAAGAGCTCATTGGCACTAGCCAAAGAGGAGAATTTGTTGCTCTGGACAAGGACACTTACAAAGAGATGGTGAACATTCCAATGGCAGATCACCTTGGAGAATGTGTATGTACTTACAGATGACTGGACGATGCAGGAGCAACGATATGTATCTCAAAAACCCATATTTTCAATTTCATGAATTTTGATCGCTTGCGGGACATTGCGGGGCCCATAGAAACTGCAAAAACTGAGTTTTGCACTTGTGTAGGGTGAATCTTGCGCTTGTGTCATGTCTTCTATGCTTGTGTAGGGGTACATAGGCATAAGTTACATGACACAGGCACAGGAGTTAAGACACAAGTGCAGTTGTGCATCTATGATTAAATTTTGGTTCGAAACAGCATGTGAATGATCTGAAAAGGGGGTATAAGGGTAGGATAGGGCATAATAGATAAAGAACACCCTAATTTGGTCATGAAACAAGGAAATGTAGCCTGTAGGCACAAAAACCTAATACTGACAAAATTGTGCCCCAATTGTGATGCAGAGTCGACAGTATCCATTGATCATGCGGGAGAACCAACCAGACTGTTTCATGCTACAACATAGACTAAGGAGCACGGATAGAGATATCTTAGCGGGACTGGGGATATATTATATCACATTCATGCCCGAGATTAGGGCAAACACAGGATTGCTTACCGCATTGGCAGAGCGATGGCATTCAGAGACTTCCTCCTTTCATCTGGCGACTAGAGAGGTGACGGTGACTCTAGAGGATGTATGGCGCATCCTCCGCATTCTGATACATGGGGAGATGATAGAGTATGACCTAGTGATAGGGAGGGATGCATTGTGTAGACTGTTTGAGTGCGACGCAGATGATTTGGATATCGTCGAGAGAGAGATCGGCTGGGAGAGCATGGCATCAGAGTATGACCGATGATATGTGGTGATAGCAGTGGTGATAGCATGTCTACTAGTAGGAGACAGACGAGGACATGGATTCCCTATTGGATGGGAAGAGTGCTAGAGTGGATGGCGACAGAGGGGATGGTGTACGCATGGGGACCATGTGTACTAGCTATGCTATATTTTCAGCTGCATCAGATAGCATATCAGGGAGTGCAGACTTTGAGCTGTGGAGTCACATTGCTTCAGGTATGGGCATTTGAACACATAGCCATATGTCAACCGATTATAGAGAGATAGGTAGTACCACACCGACCAAATGTATACTGCTATGGGGGAGCACTGAGACAGGGTCCATTTGGATACATATTGTACTGGCGACATGAGCTAGACAGACTGAGAGAGTTCACATGGAGGCCATATCTTGATTGACCTATATGGTCAGATGATCATTATGAGCTACCATATTGTAGACAGGAGAGGTACCTGATTGGGCAACCAGTGAATCGCCAGAGAGTTATTGAGATGTACCTGCCAAAGAGAGTCAGACGACAGTTTGGAGAGAGGCAGGATGTACCTAGAAGGATGGCACAGTTTGCCCAATCGCACAGAGAGACGAGTCAGTGGGGGAGTATGATTTAGCCACACATAGCATATGCTAACTTTGCACAGTTACAATAAAGATAGTGGGATTGGAGGTCAAATGTGGTGGATGCTAGCATGACAGAGGAGTATGAGCGATGGTTTGCATGACGATGACCAGTGCCATTGATAGATCCTGATATTCCAGTACTGAGGAGACAGGAGGACTTCCCACTCATAGGAGAGGAGGGAGATGATGAGGATGAGGAGGGTGAGGGTGGTGATGAGGATGAGGGGAATGATGAGGACAGAGATGATGGTGGGGATGATGATGATGAGCCAGACTTAGCTGATCAGGAGACATTGCAGGATATACCCATAGAGCCAGAGACAGCTAGCATAGAGGAGATAGAGATGTGTAGGGCTACCATAGCGAGTCAGCAGGATCACATTGCGACATTGGAGAGACAGTAGGACCAGTTCAGAGCGGAGATAGTCAGACTCACAGTGGCTCGAGATACGACAATAGCTCAGGCACAGCGAGAGGAACAGAGAGTCACTGAGTTCATTGGGTTGATTAGGGATGCCAGTGCATGTGAGATGGCACAAATGCTGGTAGAGACTGGAGAGGAGATACATCATTGGAGGACACTATATGAGGGTGCAGTTCCACCAGAGCAGAGAGCAGCTTCATATCGGGCACGATCAAGGACAGAGAGCAAGGTATGCTCTCAGAGGTCATTGAGCAACATGGGGGTGAGTGGACCTATGAGACCACCACAACTAGGACCAGGGGTAGGAGGGACATCATCCATGAGAGATGGCAGAGATGAGGAGGACAGAGGGAGCACCCAATGACAGAGGCACATGCTCCTTAGGACAGACAGTGGACATTATGTAGTTTGACATTTTGTAGTCAGCCTGTGGGCCATACTTAGGATAGACAGTCCAATTTTGTACTCCAATATTATTGTGATATGTGATATGATATGCATCGATATGATAGGATGCAATGTGTTATGATTTATGTTTATTTTCCATGTATTGTAGACTTATTGGACTGTTTATAAACATGTATGGATATATTTTTATGTATTTTTGATGCATTTATAATATGAAATGGATAAAATGCTTGATATGATGCTTGATGTGATGTAAATGTACTAACCAATGAATGAAAGAATGCAACATATGTGTGTGGAGATCGGAGCACTAGACCGAACTGATGGAAGAAATGTTAGTAAGAAGAAATGAGATAGAGGACAGTTAGAGACAGTAATGCACTTTGTAGGTGAGAACCTTTATTTTTATGTAGCAAAATGGATGCGTAGCATCATGGCATTGAAGGCCAGAGCTGAAATGCAACCTTTTTGCAAAAGACAGACACATCACAGACAAACAACAATCACAATCAAAAAAGAAAGGAACCATGAGCCATCCTGGTCACTCGAAATCACTCAGTGACATCATCGAGCAACATAGGAACATGATCGAAAATAAATCCATAAATAATAAGACTCACTAATTCCAACAAGTCAAACAAACATCTTGATCTTCATTGTCAAAAGTTGAACGTGTTGATAGGACGATCATGTTGTTTGGTTTCAGGACATGCGGTACCCTGTCTAAGACAAGACACGGTCTGGTTTCGAGTATACCACACCCTGTATAAGACCCATGATAATGTGACAAGGACAGCTAATGCTGATGCTGATTGATTGATATGACAATTGTGATCAGTTTGAATGTTTGATTTGATTGAAAAAGGTCATCTGTTAACGCATGATTTCATTAAAGCACAGTGTGTGATTGCGTGTCGTTGGAGGGACGCTCAATGATCTATCGATGCACAAAGGGGATATTTTTATTGCAAAATGCTTTTCGAATTTTTACAAATTTTTTTTTTTGTGTTCATTTTTTCAGGACTTTATTTGACTTTTTAGGGATTTTTTTTAGGACATTTTTTTATTTTTAGAGATTTTTTCAGGACATTATTTGATTTTTTTTGAATTTTTTTAGGACATTATTTGATTTTTTAGAAATTTTTTCAGGACATTATTTGATTTTTTGGATTTTTCAGGACTTTTTTGGATTGTTTTTAGAGATTTTTTATGATTTTGCCCCCAATGTCTAGCAAGGCAAGGAATATGATAGGTGAATAAATAGGCTTGCTGAAATGATGGTGGATAGAGGGAAGACAAAGGCCTTTTATCATGGAGACAATACGGATGCAATTTTCAGGGGCTATTGCGTGATGGGACAAGAGACTGGATATGACAATGTAAAGTAGTGACATGGCATGAGAGACATGGCGAGAGGTTTTTGAAACCATATTTTGCATTTCATATCCTTATGTCAAATCAAGATCAAGGAATAGAAAAAGTGTATGGATAGTGATAAGATATGGATAGGATAAGAAAGACCAAGAATAGATAAGGGACATGGACTGAAGGTTGGGATAGGATACGGGATGGTGGCAGAAAGTCGTAATAAGACAGGGAATATGGATGAAAGGTTGTAATAAGAAAATGGATAAAGAACAAAAGCTATGATGGACTGAAAGCTATGAATAGGATGCATGACGCTCATGCAGATCCTCAACCTTGTCAAGATCAAAGGTGGAAAGGGAAACTGGACATGAGGGACAATAGGATATGAAGGGTAATGACATGGTATGATAGGATAATGAAGGGCAATAGGATATGAAGGAGGAAACCTGCCCCCAAGTGTGGTGTGCAAGAAGTTTATAGATTACGCATGACGCCTGTTTGCCAGGTTTTCATCACGGTACTTGCCCAAGGTGCCTGTTTTCCAAGTTTTCACTAGTGGACGAATTATTTTTCTTTTACTATTTTTTTTTCTTTTGTCTTTTTCTTTTTTTTCACTTTTTTTTTTTTTTTGTATTTTGACCTTTTCCCATGATAGGGGATGGAAGAAGGACTCAAGTGTCTTTTTTTTTTTTTGGATAGTAGCTTTGAAAAAAATAAACCATGACTGTTAAAAGTATGCTCAAAGACGTTGGTAGGATAAGGACATGGAACAAGAGATGAAATTAAGGCTAAGATTTATGCAAAGGATGGAAAATATGCATTGGATAATGGATAGGGTATTGGAAGAATTGGGCTTCAGTGGATGGAAATGAAGGCAAGATCAACATTGGCACACACCTTGAGGGGTGATGGACTGATGGAGGACAAATGTATTTTTGATATTGAGATTTGGATGGAGGAATAGCTTGGGATTTTGGTACATAAGGGCCCAAAATGGATGAAGAAGGTGGTGGAGAAATAGACTTGGAAGGTTTGGATGGAGGAATAGCAACTTTGGATGCCAAGTTGGATGTTTCTTTAGGCTTTTGTGCTTCAAGGAGCTGCTTAGGGATCCACATGGTTTTTGATTTTTCATGCTTTCGTGGTTCCTTAGAGTGCATTGCTTGCACAAGGGATTTAGGAACCCATATATATTTTGACTTTGCTTGATTTTGCTCAATGGGCCTTTGTGGCCTTTTGGATATTTCTTTTTCTTTATAGATCATATTGTTCTTTGTTTTGACATGTCGATTATATTGGACATGTTGATCCTTGAATACATGTGGATTTCTAGACTTATGATGCTTATACTTGGCATCCAAATTGCTTGGAAGAGGGAATGAATGTCGGTGTGGATGGGAATGATATGGAGGCATGTGGAATGGATGGAAGGTTCTCCAAGATGTGTGCCTCTGCTGACCTTGCATAGAGGACAAAGGGATATAAGGACCTAAGATGGATGGAAGAGATGATGGGGAAGGGATATGTTTGGATTTTGAAGGGATGTTGGATTTAGTAGGGGTACCCACGTCTTGAGGAATTTCACTGAGGCCATGACCCTTAATATTTTCTTTAACATGTAGGGATTCTTGCTTATGAAGGTCTACTCCTTTTCCTTTATGAATATTTTGACTTGTAGGATACTCTTTTCTTTGGGAAGAAGATGCGAGTCCATTATGAGGTGGATATGATATGAGAGAAATAATGAGATCTTGAAGTGGATCAGATTGCACCAAAGTGGAAGAACCCATTATGCATGTTGAGGGTTCATGAACATCTTGCACTGACACATTAGAATCATGAGGGGGATTAGGATCATGAGGGAAACTAGGATTATGTAGTAGACATGGATCAATGACAGGCTCTTCAAGAGATGGAATGGGATAAATAATGGGATCATCAAAAGGAATGAGATCTTGGAGTGTATATGGAGCATTAAGACAAGGAGATGGAGGAACAAGTGGACCTTGCGGGGGATTTGAAGGAAGAATTTGATCTTGACAAGAGGAAGATCATTGGAATCCTCTTTAAAGGTGCTTTGCTCTTGACTTTTAATGGGATCATCGGAAAGGAGGGAAGGGATATCTTGATCTTTCTGAGGAAGTGGAATATCAATGGGATTTGAAAGGACATTTTGTTCATGAAATGGAACGGGATCATTTGGGATTGGATGGACTGGAATATCTTGATCTTGCTTAGGGAATGAAGTGTCAATAGGACTTTGGATAGGATGGACAAGAATAGGGGAATCATCGTGAGTGTCTGGGAACATGGGAGCCTGGTCAACAATTGGATGGGATGATAAGGTTTCAGAATCTTGATCTTGATCTGTTTCAAGACACATTTCTTCATGCTCTAAATTATCCTCTTGACATGGGGTTGGACTTTGGATATGCATGGAGGATTCTGACAATGAATCAATGTTTTGGCATGAAGGAAATGCACTTTGAACATTTGTGATGGATTTTGGCAAGGAATCAATGCTTGAACATGAGGAAGAGGGACTTCAAATGGGGTCCTCTAAAATAGGTAATGGCAATAAAGTGCATGGTGGCATTGGGTCTTGTATTTCTGAAACATGACAAGGATGTGCATCATGAATTGGATTATTTTGGCAATCAATTATGGATAGTCCTTGGATAATTGCATCCTTGGATGTATTGTTTGATGAGGACAATATGGAAGGTTCTTGGGAAACTTCTAAAGGTGTAGGGATAGATGCCACTGGAGAGTCAATTTGTTTGTGGGGGGATGAGGCATTGCTAGACATAAGTGTATTATTTTGATCTTCTTCAAAGAACTCACTTGGTAGTTTCCTTAAGATCATTGCAATAAATCCACCTTTCTTTCGAGGTTTTGACATGATTGGATCTGGAATTTGAACTTATTTTTGATTTGATGTCATGTTTTGATTTTGAACTTGGTTCAATTGTTCTGACATGTTTGAAACTTGAGTTGGTGTGTGTTGCAACCTTTGTTTTTGAATGATTGGTTGTAGTTGTTGACATTGATATGTTGATTGAACTTGTTGATATTCCACCATTGGTTGAACTATTTGTGGACATTGTATAGTTGGTTGGACATATTGCTGAAATTGAACCATTGGTTGTATTGGTTGAAAATCTGATTGATAGCAAACACCTTCTTGTTCTTGTTGTGGAGGCACATAATGTTGAAATTGATGTTGTCCCTTTTCTTGAAATTGTTTCATCATCTCTATTTGGGAGAGGAGAGCTAGTATGTCTGATCGTTCAAGAAGAGATCTTACATCAATTGGCTCAATCTTTGGATTTCGACCTGGAAATTTTTGAAACATTTTGGACATTTGAGATCTATTCTTCTCAATTTTTTTCACTGTTTGTTCCAATATCTCCTCTTCTTGAGCTAGTTTCTCCTCTAGTTTTTGTATTTGGAGACTTGTTTCATCATAAAAAGTTTGATCAATGTTGCTTTGTTGTTGGGTTGAATAAAATTGTGATTGCATTATCGGTTGATATGTCAAACTTTGTTGCATCATTGGTGCTTGGAACCTTGTTTCAATAGACATGTCACTATGTAATGTTTTATTTTTTGAATTTTTCAAGGATAATATATGATATGCAACTAAATGCAAGCTAAATAGGTGAAAATGCAACCTATGTTTTTGGTGTTTTTGAAGATTTTGACAAACTTCTGAATGCAAATCTAAAAGAGGCCCTTAGGAAATTGAAATGATGTCTAGACCTCAAAGGACAAAAGGACCAAGTGACAAAAGGAAAAGATGACAATGTCTCCCCTATATTCTTGGATACTAAGCTAGGTTTGACGAAATGACAAAAGATAAAAGTTTGATAAGGTCAAGACTTCTTAACAATGACTTAGGGTTTACTAAAGATTTGGATTACTCAAGTATGACAAAACCTAGTTTTGACACTATATGCAAAGGGACAATTACCATGCAAGTGATCCTAATATGATATGATAATGACCTAAGCTTAATGATGAAACCTAGGGTATGCAAATATGAATGTATGACAATGTTATTACTCTAATGCAAGAGGACACATGCAAATGGATGACCCTTATTGATATGAAAAGGAGTATGAATTAGGTGAAAGCTAACCTTGGTAGTTGACAATGACTTTGCAAAATGCAAACCTAAGATGAACCTAAATCTAAGTGACATGCATGTTGAGACAAGATTTTGAAGAATGTTTGACAACCATGTTTGAAGGTGTTTTGAACTTTGTTAGACGAAATGTTCTTGTGTTTAACCTTGTTTTGAATCAATTTGTCTTGTTCTTGAAATGAGATACAATTTCAACTTTTGACAAGCAAAGAAGACAAGATATTTCCACTTAGACTCAAGACAATCATGCTCATTCCCACATTTCTTATGGTAGGCAAGGACATTAGGTACTTGAGAGGTAGACTCGTTATGAGATTCAAGGAGAATACATAGATGCTTGACCCCATGGGCTCCCCTCCACGGCACTCACTTCTCAGGGCAGCCAAGCATTAGTCCCCATGGAAATCTCCCCATGGCAAACTTAGTATCTCTTCCAAGTATTCGAACTTGTCCTTCTCAAGCAACTAGAAGGGTTTTTGGCCTCTAAAAACAAGGTGTTTAGTAAGGATTTCTGTTAAGTGTTACTCCTTGATGTCACGCAAGTGTGATTGAGACATTAAGCCCACCAAGATACCAAACAAATGTAGTTGCACAAGCATGATTTAGACCATGAGGTCCTACTTAGATGTTGATATGAGAAAGAGTTCAAGGGTCATCACTTCCCAAGTAACTGCAATTCCAATGTAACCCTTCCTTCAAAGCTTTGGCTCATCAAGTATTTGTTTATAGTGAGTTAGAATGCCAAGGTATTCTAGCCATACTCACTTTGGGTCATTCCCTTCTCACGATTGTCACTTGCTTGCAAAAGCAAATGGTCGGGAAGGCAGGCCCTCTAAAGGTGAGAAACAATTACAAACATGAGCATGGTATCGAAGATCTGGATTTCTGATCACCCTAAGAAGGATGAGAGCATACTCTCCTACTCCAATGTCAATACTCAACAATCAAAGCAAACATACATTCATTCTAGCCTATTTAGAAATCACACTAGGTGCCTATAACATTAATTTCAAACACAAAGTTTAGTTGCAATCCAAGGCAACCTGCAAAAACCCAAGTCAGAAGTTTGGTATGCTTATTCTTTGACTATCAAACCTGCATAAAATGTGTTAGTAGTTTCATTTGTTGTCTTTGCCATGTGTATGCCAAGGTGCTGCACAGAGAATTAGTACCAAAAACCAAAGAAGCAGAAATAGAATGCAAAACAAACCAATTTTTAAGCAAAACACTGCCTTTTTACCTCTGTTTCTGGACTACACAGGTGCAGAACTCATGACACAGGTGTAGAACTCATGACACAAGTGCAGAATGTCTTTAACACAAGCGCAGAATGCATGACACAGGCGCATGTTGTCTTACATAGGCGCAGGAGTTCCCAGAATACCCTGCATTACCCTGTTTCTTGGGTTTTTGACCTACACATCAACTCAAAAGCACTCAGAAGCATGGTTAAATGGTTATTTTCATGTCGAGTTCACCAATTAATGTAGCTAGGAAATGTGGAAATCATCAAAGCATATCAAAAACTAATCTAACTCAATCACGAAAGCTCAAATGCAATGATCTATCCTAAACACACTCAATAAAGACATGAAAACAAAAACATTCAAAACTAAAGACTACGCAAACCAAATGTAGATTTGAATGCTTCCTTCATGCAGCTCCATTGTCCTTCTTTCTTCTCCAAATAGCCTTTGTTTGTGGATCTCACCTTCAAGTGCACACACATGAGATGAAAGCAACTAGACAAGATAATGGCACAAGAGTACTCAAAGCGTGATTGATTTGACAAAATGATTAGAAATTTGATAATCTGATTCATTCGATGATGTGATTACCAATTAGCCACTTTGATTGAAGAAATTCATCCAATTTATAGACAAATTGGAGAAAAGATCAAATTAGCATGAAATGGATATTAGAAGCAATTGATTTCAAAAAAAGGCACAATTAAGTGGAAAGACGAAGGTTATGACACCTTCTATGTCATGAATTATGACATATTTCCAATGCAGTGGTTAGAGGACTAAAAGCTTATGACATCTTGCTATGCCAAGAGTATGACACATGAGAAATTCATGCTTCCACCGAAGCACAAAAATAGGGAGAACTAGAGACAATTTAATTAGGTGGAATTTGAATTAGAAAATTAGAAAATAGGTGGAAATTAGGAATTTAGAAATTTAGAAAATTAGAAATTAGAAATTTAGAAAATTAGACATGATGGAAATTAGAAAATTAGGTAAATTAATTAATAATTTGTCATTTATTAATTAATTCACAAAAAGAGGAATAATTAGCCAATTAAATGAACATTTAATTGCGACAAGAAGACTTAGTATAAATAAATAAATTATTTAACCTAGAGGAAGAAATGACAAATTAGGTTAAATGAATAAATCATAAAACCTTAAAAGAAATGCAAGGATGACAATTAGGTCTTGACAAGAGATAATTAATGTCGATTTGATTTGATCATGATTTTGAATTGATAAATGACTTTGATTGACAAAAGCACCAATTGACGAGGAACAATGACTAATTGATCCAAATTGACATGATTTGAGAAGATGACGATGATTGATGATAAATTGATCGCAAAATGACAAAATTGACAAGAGGACAAGGATTGATGACAAAATAGATTGCAAAATGACAAGATTGAAAATGACCACAATCGATGACAAATTGATCGCATGATGATAAGATTGATAAGAGGACAAAACCCTAATTAGGATTGACGATGTCCAAAATGATGACAAAAGAGTACGCACATTGATGCAACAAGATAGGATTGATCAAAATCACGATTGAAAGTTATTGTCGACAAGACCAAATTCGGAAGCGAGACAACTGAAGAATGCAGAAGAATGACTCGATGCCTGCAAATGATAAAGACCAAGTGCAAATCATAGGAGAAATGTTAATACGATGCAAAAACCCTAAAATAAGGAAATGCGCAAATGTTAAAGTATGATTCTGCAAGCATTGACCATTTTTAGGTGTCTACAATTACATTGCCTTAGGCTCCAGAATCATACAAACAGTTGTGTAGGAGTTTCCCAAAAATTCTTATTGAAAGTAAGAATGGGGCTGGTTCATCTTTTCCTTGATGTAAACCTGTAGAATTCTCATTCTGATCTTGCTGACTTGTCTGACTTAGGTTGAGATTACACCCTTTTGAAGTTCCTTCTTCAACGCTTTGTTGTTTCGATGCCTTTTTTTAATTTGAGTTCTTCTGGATGGTAGTCTCTTTTCTTGAGATAATCTCGTTCAAAGTGGGTTTCTCTTCGATCTTTAGGGTCTCCAAGGTCCTTTTATTATCCCTTTTGAGTAAAGTCTTTCCTTCCAGCATGTCTTCTTTATTTAGAAAGAAGGATGAAACTTGAACCATACATTCATCACTATTTGATTGTCTTTCTTCATTCACTTCTTCTTGGTGAATCACATTTATATTAGCTTGGGGGGCATTGGTTGTTCCTCTTGAAGTATTGGAAGTATTCTGGCTATTTGGTCTTGCCATTGTGGCATCACTCAAGCTATTGATCAATGTCTCCCTAATTTCAAGTACCTTCATCAACTCAAATAATGACAAGTTTCTTCAATTTGTCCCTAGGAGGAGAAGGATTGTTCCTTTGGCTGTACTCTGGTGCATCTTGTGGATAACTTAAAATATTACTAGCATTAGGGTTTGGTGGAGTTGAAAAATTATTCGGAGGAATGGATGTTGTTAGTGGATCTTGATTTCTTTGATTCCTTTGATATAGTTTAGTTCCTTGATTATCCAATGATTGTTGTAATGTATGGACCTCTTTTATGCCTTGAACTAAAACACTGTTGTTTAGAGGAGGGAATATATATTCTGATTCTTCAACGGGCCCATTCGCAAAAGCAGGTGGAAATGGAGAACCTAGAGGCACCATTGGAGCTTTGGGATATTTATCTTCTAAGCATTTTGAAATAGGCTTGTAGCTTTCCACAACTAAGGCTTGATCATATCTCATTGTAGGAAATATTTCATATCCAGTTCTTGGAGGATTTTTGGGTGCCATAAATGCTCTATGATGAAACAACAATTACCACAATCAACTAGGCTTATCCACACATAGAGATCCTACATTCAGAACATTGGAGTCTTTTTTGGGTGATCGTTAAGCAAATCTTGAGCATCCAAAATATTTTGTTCAAGAGAGGATAAGATACTTTGTTAATTTATTTTCTATTCACATGTGCATAAAAAAAAATCAACAAAATTAGCACTAGAAGGAGGGCCTCACTTCACTCAAGCGGAAAGATTTATTGCAAGCCATGATGCATAGTGGTATTGCTAGGAGAAACCAAAGAAGTCATGCTGAATTCTAACAAGCAAGACCAGTAATTGATAAAGAGGAATGACAAGTAAATTTGCCTCCAGACACCATCATTGCTAGAGAAAGAATTGTTAGACAATTCAAATAACTAGAAGACAACTGAGAGGGGGGGCGGTGAATCGGTTGTCACCAGATTAATAGAACCTTAAGCATTTAAAACTTTATTACCAGAACACACAAGATCAATACTAGAATACATAAACCAATTATCGAAATAGAAGATATATCAATTAAGCACAACCAACAATTAGAGAATAGTTACCATCCACATGACACCAAGAATTGTACATGGAAAACCCGATAAAGGGAAAAACCACGATGAGAAGCCTACCCATAGTCTGATATTACTTTTACAGTATGTAATTAAAAATTGGGGGGCTTGCACTTGTAGGAAGGCCAACAGCCTAGAGCACACTGCTCATTACAAAAGGAGTCTCACTGACTACATAAGAATCCAGACTACAATCCGGATGGAAGAATGAACTGCAATGATAGCATCTCCAATGCCTAAGTATAGTATTGGTTAAGCTCAATACCAAAGGACTTAAACCTCTTGCATAAACCCAACTCTATCACCTATGATCCACCAAATCCTCTGCATGAATGATTAATACATTATCCACACATATACCATTCCATCCATATCCATCATGATTTACAATGAGACAATACGCATATATATACAAAAACTCAACCATAAACAATAAGTTCGGCCACCAGACAATTAACCAATTATATAATTATAAAACATGTTGGCCTAAGACCAAACAAAAATCATCCAACCCATAAGACATCCCAGAAACACATCAAGAAGACCAAACAACAATTACATTAAGTGGATCCATAACCTAGATAGAAATGGACCCAATTTAGGTCCACACACACTAAAGCAATGATCCCAATCAGCCAAGTCTCGAACACGATCACCATCAACATCTTGAATCTCTACTAGAAGTCACACCAACACCACTTATGCATAGCATCAAAAGATCTTCAACAAATCTCTGTTGGTGAAGCCCTCACTAGATCAACAAACCAAGCTTACCAACATATAAGATAGCATCTGGTCACCAAATCAATACTAATTGATTGAAAATGAATCTAAGTAGGATGAATAGAAGATCTAAACCAATTCCATAAGACAAAGCATACTGGAGTATACTAGATCATCATGATCTAACAAACCAAAAACCAAACATCCTACCGAGACCAATTAGATACCGATAAACAACCAAAGCAGTTAGTATTAATCTTAATGACAAAACATCAATGCAACATATAATCAATTCCTCCAAATTGCCAACAATATCTCCCTTTGGTATTGAACGCAACACTAGATGTGAAAAACATCCAAGTGCCAAGAAATGCCAAACAAATCTCCCACACAAGAATGTAGAAATGAAGTTCTGATCCATACTCTCCTTGTTGATGATATCACAGTAAAGCTCTTCAAATTTCTCCCCCTAATGTATATATTTCCTTAAGTTTTGCAAATGAATATCTCTCCCCCTTTGACATAAATTGGTGCAGGGGCACAAGGAGACATGTTTGCATCATTTATTTGTGTGTTTTTCTATGGTGATGTTTTTGGGTAGGATGTGTGTTGATCCATGGTGGTCCCAAGACAATGTAATAAGCCATAAGGCTCCAAAAGGTGTCAATTTGGTCCAAAGCCTTATATGTGAATTTTAGTTGTGTTTTTGGTGTTTAGGAGTCTTAGATGTGTTGTGTGTTCATTCTTGGCCTTTTGGTGTGAAGGCAAGAGTAATATTGTAATAATGATCAAACGTTGCAATGTTGTCATCAACAACTATGACAAGTTTTTGCATTTTTGGTTACCCAATGGTTAGTTGGTTGAATGTACACATTGGGGGTGGTTGGAGGAGTTCCTTGGCATGATATAAGCCTGAGGAATGATGCCAATAGGTTAGGAGAAGGTGGTAATGAAATTCTTTTTTCCAAAACCAATCAAAAACTACATTTTTTTCCCACTTTCCTTGAGTTTTATGCACTTGTATGGATTTGTACAGACAGTAGGCATGAATTAAGAGCATGATAAGTTGAGGTTGTGAATCACCTTTCATTTTATCTTAGATTGAGGTCTTGAAATATTTTGGTTTCAAAGTTAGAGAAAATTCTCTACCACTAGCCTGAGAAACCCTTAAAATTAGGGTTTTGATGGTAGAAGAATCACAATTCAACATTCCATCTTGGGAATTGTCTGAAATGTTCAAGAATGTTGAATTGGATTGTATACTAAATGCTCCAAGTGGTTTGGGAGGTAGGAAATGTCATTTTCAATTTTTAAGATGATGCCCTTGTTGGCATTTGATGAACTAGTATGTTGGTAAATGTT
Organism: Cryptomeria japonica; assembly: GCF_030272615.1. Lineage (NCBI taxonomy): Eukaryota > Viridiplantae > Streptophyta > Pinopsida > Cupressales > Cupressaceae > Cryptomeria > Cryptomeria japonica. The sequence continues at coordinate 31,357,032 of NC_081412.1, read as the reverse complement.
GTGTTTGTATCCAAGTGATGAGATACTTGCTAGACCAATAAGTGGAAAACTGTAGAGTGTGACTACAGAAAAGAGATGAGTGAAAAACTATAGAGTGTGATTGTAGTGTAGAGGAACTGAAAATGATCTGCCTTAGCATGTAGTGTTGTTATCAGATCAGAGCTTTTCCTGTGATCAGATCTATTGATGAAGATATATGTTATAGTTGCATTGGTCTATGTTGTTTATAGTTGCAATGCTACATTGAGTATTGCCATCAATGATAAAGGGGGGGATTGTTGGCATTTGATGAACCAGTATGTTGGCATATGATGATATGATGATAATGTATGTTGTCATTGATGTCAATAAGTACAGATGAACCAGTATGAAGATTGGAAGAAGTTGTTATTTATGTTCAAGTTGGTGAACCGGTATGGAGAGATGAAGTGAACCAGTGTCAGGGTTTCACTAAGTGTGGTGACTGGCTAGTAATCTCATCTCTAGGGTTTTTGGTTTGGCAATCTAGCTTATCTAATACAATTCATGACATTATGTGATGAGTTAGCTAAGAGATAAGGATGAGATCGAGATGCCATGTCAGTTTTGTGCATGTGAAGGATTTTCTCAAGGATCTTGCATGTGAAGATTGAGTATTCTTTGTTTAGGTGATTATGCATGCAGAGCTAATGGTTATGGTATTACTAATACAACACATGCATATGTATATGGGTGAAGTAGTTATCAAGTGTTGAATGATATTTGAAGTATTCAAGTTTTATTGGTTTAGATGTCTGAAGTCTTACTATGTTTAACCGGTATTGCCATGGTTAAGTTCAGTGATGAAGACAACCACTTAGAATTGTTTTAACTTGATAAGTTGTTGAGAAGTTTTTGTCTGTTCTGATTCACCCCCTTTCTCAGTACAAGTTAGGGTAATTATTGTTCATTATTATTCATCAATTGGTATCAAAGAAACTCCAAGTCCTCGGTGATATAATCTTAACTGCTTGAGGTAAAAGATCTTGCTTTAATGATGAAGAGGGAAGGTCCCAAGTTCAATAGAGATAAATTCAAAATATGGAAGGAAAAAATGAAGATTTATATCAAGAGTTTGGGTGCTCAACACTGGAACTATGTTGAGAATGTCTATGTTATCCCCACTTGCACTCTAACCAATGATCAGAAAAGAGAGATTCAATAAAATGGTCAAGTCATGGAAGCTCTTATTAGCAGTTTGTCTGATATTGAGTTCATTGGTGTACAAGATAAGGACACTCCTTAGGATGTATGGGACACATTGGAAACTATTTATGGCGGTGATGGACATGTCAAGCAAGCTAAGGAAGAAAGCCTTAGAGGAAAATTTGAAGACATGAGGATGGTTGAAGGAGAGACCATTCAAAAATATGGCATAAGGATCAAGACTGTGGTTGGAGATATCAAGAGCACTGGTGGAACAATTGATGATGCCACTGTTGTTAGAAAAGTTTTGAGATTATTATTACTGGTCTATGCAATCAGAGTTGCATCTATTCAGGAGTTAAGATCTATCAACAAGATAAAGGTATCTCTAGACTCTATCATTGCAAAATTGAATGCATATGAGTTGAATAGCTATGACGGCAGTGTTCAGAAGACTGAGTCAGCTTTTAGAGAATCTGTTGCACCAACCAAAAAAGGAAAAGAAGTAAGTACCGGTTATGAATCCATGCAAATCAAAGGTATGGATGATGAAGAGATAATGATGGAGTTTGAAGTTCTTCTTTCCAAGAGACTTCCAAAAGTCACTAGAAAATACAAAGGTAAGCTTCCTTTAAAATGTTTTTTCCTGCAATAAGATAGGACATATAGCTGTTAACTATCCTAACAATGACAATAAGGATAAACTGGAAAGGATTAGAAAGCATAAAGGAGGAGGTAGAATAAATTGTCTTGTTGTAGTGGATGAAGGTGTTATTGATGAAGAATCTGAGGATGAAGAGAATGAGGACATAGTGTTTGTAGTTGTAAAGAAAGAAGTGTCTGATAAGAAAGCACTTGTCTCTCACATTGAAAACTCTAATGAGTGGATTATTGATAGTGCTTGTTCTCACCACATGATTGGTGACTGGGGAAAGTTTCTATCTCTAGAAGAATATGACGGAGGTGTTGTCAGATTTGGCAACGATGCACCATGCTTGGTAGAAGGTAAAGGATCCATCTCACTGAATAGAAAGAGTAGTGTAGATGATGTCTACTAGGTGGAAGGTCTTAAGAACAACCTTTTGAGTGTTGCTTAGCTAAATAACAAAGGACTCATTCTGGAGTTCAAAGGTGGAGTCTACACTATAATTGGAAACAGTGGTGAACTTATTGCCACCGGTAAGAAAACTAGAGGTAACTTATTTTAGTTGAATGCCAAGATTAGTCGGTGTCTGATGGTGAAGTTTGATAACAGTTGGATATGGCATAGAAGAATTTATCATATGAATTTTGATAATATTGTAAAGGTGAGTAAGATCAAGGTAGTAAGAGGATTGCCTTTGCTGAACAAACTGGAGAATGCTTTATGTGGAGAATGTCAACTTGGGAAGATTTCTTCCTCAACATTCAAAGGTAAGTCTTTTTCAGCAAAAAACTTACTTGATCTTGTGCACACCGATCTATGTAGTCCAATGAAAACTAGAAGTATTCAGGGAGATAGGTATTTCATGATTCTTACTGATGAGTGCTCAAGAATGATGTGGGTCACATTCTTGAAAGACAAGTCTGAGGCATTTGGAAAGTTCAAAGCCTTTAGAGGATTGGCATAGCAAAAAGGAATAACAGGACTATAGTTGTGATGAATAATGATGAACAACAGATACCCCAACCGATAGTAAGAGGGGGGGGGTGAATTAGTATAGATAAAAACTCTCCTCAACCATTTTATCTAGCTAAAACAATATCAACTGATTATCATCATTACTAGACTTAACCATGGCAATACTGGTTAAACACAGTAAGACACCAGACACCATAAACTGATAAGTTTGAACACTTCAAATACGATCAGTACTCGAATTCAATTTCACCCATAAACATATGCATGTGATATACTAGAAATACCATAACTTATAAATTCTACATGCATATTCTTTCAATCAAATAGTTCATAAACATCACATGAAAAATGCATAACACATAACACAGATTTTTCACATGGAAACTAAAATGGGAAAAACCGCGGTGGGGATAAATACCCACAAGCTTGTTTTGAAGCTTGCCCTGTTAGGAGCCTAGTCTGGTTAGAGACTTTACAATAAGGTTCTACTAGGAACCAATCATGTTAGAGATCACTCGGTTAAGGGATGGCTATATACCCTGTTAAAGGTTGGAACCCTATTAAAGGTTACCTCGCTAGAGGATTTAAAGAACTCAATGATCTTGAGTCACTTGGTTACAGGTTTTACAATAAGCCTGTTACAGGGTTTGACCTTATTTGCCAACAAATTTTCAATACAAACAACATCGACCTTATAGGTAACAGATAGGTTAGTGGCATAAACCCTAAACCCTAAGAATCTTAGGTTTACAACACAAGCGGTCCCATCCCAACCGTCCAAACATATTGCATAGAGCATTATAATTTCAAACATATCACAAGTCAATCTGCATCGTTCATTCATCACCTGCTCATGGGAATCAGTAACCCATCACGCTTTCTTCTTATGCCACTAAGAAGAATGATCATTCCCGAGGTAGACTTCAAACGCGATCGATCTTCTTATGCCTCAATCTTTCATGTGCATAAAGCTGACATGGCACCTCGATCACAGAGTATCATCGATTCATCACACAAGATGGATCGCCAAACCGATAACCATAGAGCTGAAACTACCAACCGGTAATCACACTTAGTGAAACCCCGACATCGGTTCATTGAAACTTATTGACATCAATGACAACATATATTATCATCATATCAACATTCTGGTTCATCATATGTCAATGATATCCAACAATCTCCCCCTTTGGCATTGATTGCAATACTCAGTGTAATATTGCAACTAGAAACATCATAGACCAGTGTATCTTCAACATCATATATCTTCTCCCCATACATCTCTCATATCTTCTCCCCATACATCTATCATATATTCTCCCCCTTTGAGAACAATGCCAAAGTGGAGGCATAAGTTTCCAAAATCTACTATGCTACTCCCCCTAAGGGGTAGCATCCTTCAACACATCAATCCTGAAGGATTTGTCATTTGTAGTACTTGACTGATGCAGAGCACACATCTTTTAGTTGACTTCATGAAGGGGCAGAACCCCTAATTCACCTCTCAAATAGGTAAATGTAGTCTTCGGTAAGGGCTTAGTGAATATATCTGCTAGCTGCTCCTTACTAGAAACATGTTGTAATACAACCTCCTTATTCTGAACTTTCTCTCTCAAGAAATGATATTTAAGCTCAATGTGCTTAGTTCTAGCATGCAATACCGGATTCTTGGAAATATTTATTGCACTTGTATTATCACAAAATATGTTCACTGGTTCAAATATAGGTACCTTAAAACCTTCCAATACATGCTTCATCCAAATTGCTTGAGTGCAGTTCATAAATGCTGCCACATATTCTACTTCAACTATAGATTAAGAAGTAGAGCTTTGCTTCTTACTTGTCCATGATACTAATCTTCCATTGAGAAAGAACGCTCCACCGATTGTGCTCTTTCGGTCACCCACATTACCTACCCAATCGGCATCGGTATATACCTTGAGATTATAGTCACCATTATATGAATACCATAATCCATAATCAACTGTTCCTTTCAGATATCTAAGAATCCTTTTCAGAGCTACCAAGGGGGATTATCTTGGACATTTCTAAAAATGAGCTACTATTCCTACTGCATGAGCAATATCCGGTCTATTGTGCACAACATAGTGCAGCTTACCGATCATTGACCGATACTCCTTTTCATTCACTAGTGTTGAATCATCTTCTTTAGTTAGTTTACAGCCAGTTACCATTGGTGTACTAACTAGTTTGCTTTCCTCCATGCCAAAAGTCTTCAATACCTGTTTGACATACTTGGATTGGGTAATAAAGATACCCTCTTTCATTTGCTGAATTTGTAAACCAATGAAGAATTTTATTTCTCCTATAAAAGACATCTCAAACTCTTTCTTTATTTCATCTACAAATGCATGACTCATTCTATCATTTCCTCCAAAGATTATGTCATCCACAAACACTTCACAAATCAGAATCTGATCATGTTCTGATTTCAAGTAGATGTTGCTATCTTCACTTGTTCTCTGAAATCCAATCTTCACAAGATGAGAGTGTAGTCTTTCATACCATGCCCTACATGCTTGTTTCAGTCCATACAGGGCTTTGTGTAATCGACACACCATGTCACTAGCTTCAGATAAGGCAAACCCTTCTGGTTGCTCTATATAAACTTCCTCTTCTAGGATTCCATTCAGAAAAGCAGACTTCACATCCATCTGATAAACCTTGAATCCCTTAAATGTTGCAAATGCAAGTAACATTCAAACACCTTCTAGCCTAGCCACAAGAGCAAAAGTTTCTCCATAGTCTTCTCCCCCCTCCTGAGTGTATCCCTTGCATACAAGCCTAGCCTTATTTCTGACAATTGTGCCTTCTTCATTCAACTTATTCCCGAACACCCATTTGGTACCTATGACATTTGTATGTTCGGGTCTAGGCACCAAAGACCATTTTACATTCTTTTCTATCTAATCTGGCTCCTATTCTATTTCTTTAATCAAGTCTTCATCTGTAAGAGCTTCTCTGGAAGTCTTGGGTTGAAATTTTGAAATCGTACAAGAGTTATCCTTCACTTTTCTTCTTGTGAGTATCCCTGCATCTTTATCTCCTATGATTTTCTTTGGATCATGATGCAACTTCACATATCTAGGAATGACTCTAGCCTGATCTACTAGCTTTTCTTCTTCTTCTCTTATTGCAGCTTCTATAGGAACACTAAGATCTTTGCAAGTTTCTTTCTTAACCGGTTCCTAGAAGGCTATACCCAGTTCATCTTCTACTTCTTCGCTGCATGTTTCTTCAGGTTGCTCAAGGGATTCATCAACCCTGACATTGATACTTTCAACAATTTTCTAAGTTTTGTTGTTGTAGCACTTGAGAGCTTTTCTCTTAGTGGAATATCCCAAAAATATTCCTTCATCACATTTTGCATCAAATTTGCTCAAATGCTCACCTCTTTTGATATAGCACTTACTACCAAACAATTTAAAATAACTTACAGTGGGAATTTTTCCTATCCAATACTCATAAGGGGTTTTATTTTTTCCTTTCTAGATGAGTACTTGGTTCATAGTGTAGACTGCAGTGCTCACCGCTTCTCTCCAAAAAGTGTGAGAAACCTTTCCTTGATCAACATTGTTCTAGCTGCTTTAACTATAGTCCTATTATTTCTTTCTACTATACCATTCTATTGTGGTGTCCTTGGGGCAGATAACTGCCTCTTAATACTGTTATCTTCATAGTACTTATTGAATTCATCAGAAGTGAATTCTCCTCCTTGATCAGTTCTCAGGCACTTTATCTTTTTGCCACTTTCTTTCTCTACTAGTGCTATGAAAGCTTTGAACTTTCCAAATGCTTCAGATTTATCTTTCAAGAATGTGACCCACATCATTCTTGAGCAATCATTAGTAAGAATCATAAAATACCTATCTCCCTGAATACTTCTAGTTTTCATAGGACCACACAAATCAGTATGCACAAGATCAAGTAAATTTTCTACTGAGAAAGACTTACCTTTAAAAGTTGAGGAATACATCTTCCCAAGTTGAAATTCTCTACACAAAGAATTCTCAGGTTTGTTTAGCAAAGGTTATCCTCTTACTGCCTTGATCTTTCTAGCTTTAACAATATTGTCAAAGTTCATATGACAGAGTCTCCTATGTCATATCCAACTATCATCAGACTTATCCATTAGACATCGACTTATCTTGGAATTCAACTGAAATAGGTTACCTCTGGCCTTCTTACCGGTGGCAATAAGTACACCACTCTTTCCAATTATACTACAGACTCCACCTTTGAATTCCAAAACTAGTCCTTTGTCATTCAACTGAGAAACACTCAAAAGGTTATGCTTAAGGCCTTCTACCCAGTAAACATCATCTGCATTGCTTTTACCATTTAGTGAGATGGATCCTTTACCTTTCACTAAGAAAGGTGCATCGTTGCCAAATCTAACAACAACACCATCATATTCTTCCAAAGATAGAAACTTTCTATGGTCACCAGTCATGTAGTGAGAACAACCACTATCAATTATCCACTCATTAGAGTTGTCAATGTGAGAGACGAGATCTTTCTTGTCGGATACTTCTTCATTTACTGCTACAAACACTATGTCTTCATTTTCTTCATCCTTTTATTCTTCATTAGTGACACCTTCATCAACAACAACTAGACAATTTCTTTTGTTTCCTCCTTTATATTTTCTAAACCTCTCTGATTTATCCTTATTGTCGTTGTTAGGAAAATTAATAGCTATATGTCCTATCTTGTTGTAGGAAAAATATTTAAAAGGAAGTTTACCTCTATATTTTCTAGTTCCCTTTGGAACTCTTTTAGCAAGAAGGGCTTCGAACTCCATTAGAATCTCTTCATCATCCATATATTTGCATTGTCTGGATTCATAACTGGTACTAGTTTCTTTATTGTTTTGGATGGTACAATAGATGCTCTAAAGGCTGACTCGGTCTTCAGAACACTACCATCATAGCTATTCAACTCATATGTAGTTAACTTTACAATGATAGAATCTAAGGATACCTTGGTCTTATCAATAGACCTTAGCTCTTGGATAGAAGCAACTCTGATTGCATAGACTGGTAACAATGATCTAAGAACTTTACTAACAACAATGGCATCATCAATAGTTCCACCAGCACTTTTGATATCTCCAACTACTGTCTTAATCCTAATACCATATTGTTGAATGGTCTCTCCAACCATCCTCATGTATTCAAATTTTCCTCTAAGGCTTTCTTCCTTAGCTTTCTTTACATGCTCATCACCACCATAAATGGTTTCCATTGCATCCCATACTTCCTTAGGAGTGTCCTTGTCTTGTACATCAATAAACTCAATGTTTGACAGGTTGCTGATAAGGGCTTCCATGACTTGCGCATTTTCCTGGATTCCTCTCTTCTGATCATTAGTCAGAGTGCCAGTGGGAATCACATAGGCATTCTCAACATAGTTCCAATGTTGAGAACCCATACTCTTGATGTAAATTTTCATTTTGTCCTTCCATATCTTAAAGTTATCTCTATTGAACTTAGGACCTTCCCTCTTCATCATTACAGTAGGATCTTTTACCTCAAGCGATTAAGCTTATATCACCAAGGACCTAGAGGTGCTCTAATACTAATTGATGAATAATGATGAACAATAGATACCCCAACCGATACTGAGAGGGGCGGTGAATCAGTATAGATAAAAACTCTCCTCAACCATTTTATCTAGCTAAAATAATATCAACTGCTTATCATCATTACTGGACTTAACCATGGCAATACTAATTAAACACAATAAGACACCAGACACCATAAAAGCGATAAGTTTGAACACTTCAAATACGATCAGTACTCGACTTCAATTTCACCCAAAAACATATACATGTGGTATACTAGAAATACCATAACTTACAAATTCTACATGCATAGTCTTTCAATCAAATACTTCATAAACATCACATGAAAAATGCATAACACATAACACATAGATTTTTCACGTGGAAACCCAAATGGGAAAAGCCACGGTGGGGATAAATACCCACAAGCTTGTTTTGAACTCTTTTGAAGGTCACCCTGTTAGGAGCCTAATCCGATTAGAGGCTTTACAATAAGGTTCTTCTAGGAACCAATCATGTTAGAGATCACCCAGTTAAGGGATGGCTATATGCCCTGTTAAAGGTTACCTCGCTAGAGGATTTAAAGAACTCAATGATCTTGAGTCACCTGGTTACAGGTTTTACAATAAGCCTTTTAAAGCTACCCGGTAAAGGGATTTTCCATCTATTAAAATGATTAGATGACAACAGGTAAAAACTCTAATTTGATAATAGCACTATATGCCAAGGAAGATCCTTTTCATATCCTCTACTTTGCAATCACACTCTGCAGTTTCCCTCTTACTGGTCTGGCAAGTATCAAGTATCTCTTCACTCGGATACACACACACACCATTTGCCAACAACTTTTCAATACAAACATCATCGACCTTATAGGTAACAAATTGGTCGGTGGCATAAACCCTAAGCATCTTAGGTTTACAACATAGGCGGTCCCATCCTGACCATCCAAACATTTTGCATAGAGCATTACAATTTCAAATAGATCACAAGTCAATATGCATCATTCATTCATCACCTTCTCATGGGAATCAGTAACCCATCATGCTTTCTTCTTATGCCACTAAGAAGAATGATCATTCCTGAGGTGGACTTCAAACGTGGTCGATCTTCTTATGCCTCAATCCTTCATGTACACAAAGCTGATGTGGCACCTCGATCATAGAGTATCATCGGTTCATCACACAAGCTAGATCACCAAATTGATAACCATAGAGCTGAGACTACCAACTGGTAATCACACTTAGTGAAACCCCAACACCGGTTCACTGAAACTTATTGACATCAATGACAACATACATTATCATCATATCAACATACCGGTTCATCATATGCTAATGATATCCAACAAGTTGAAGTGACCAGAACTATGTTGATCCAAGGAAAGGTAGCTCACACTTTTTGGAGAGAAGCGGTGAGTACTGCAGTCTATACTATGAATCGGATACTCATCAAGAAAGGTAAAGATAAAACCCTTTATGAGTACTAGACCGGGAAGACTCCTACTATGAGTTATTTTAAAGTCTTTGGCAATAAGTGTTACATCAAGAGAGGTGAGCATCTGAGCAAGTTTGATGCTAAATATGATGAAGGAATATTTCTGGGATATTCCACTAAGAGCAAAGCTCTCAAGTGCTACAACAATAGGACACAAAAAATTGTTGAGAGTATCAATGTTAGGGTTGATGAATCCCCTGAGGAGCTTGAGGAAACCTGCAGTGAGAAAGTGGAAGATGAATCAGGTGTAGCCTTCTGGGAACCGGTTAAGAAAGAAACAAGCAAAGATCTTAGTGTTCCTGTACCGATAGAAGTTGTAGTAGGTGAAGAAGAAGATAGAGAAGAAGAAGAAGAGGAAAATCAAGGAGAACCAACTAGAATCATTCCTAGATATGTGAAACTACATCATGATCCAAAGCATATCATAGGAGATAAAGATGTATGGATACTCACAAGAAGAAAGGTGAAAGAAAACTCTTGCATGATTTCTAAATTTGAGCCTAAGACTCCTAGAGAGGCACTTACAGATGAAGACTGGATTAAGGCAATGGAAGAGGAGCTAGATCAGATAGAAAAGAATGCAACATGGTCTTTATTACCCAGACCAAAACACAAGAATGCCATAGGTACCAAATGGGTCTTCAGGAATAAGGTAAATTAAGAAGGCGTTGTTGTAAGGAACAATGCAAGACTTGTATGCAAGGGATATGCTCAAGAAGAAGGAGAAGACTATGGAGAAACTTTTACCCCAGTGGCTAGATTGAAAGGTGTTCAATGACACTCACATTTGTAGCATTTAAAAGATTCAAGGTATATTAGATGGATGTGAAGTCTACGTTCTTGAATGGAATTCTAGAAGAGGAAGTGTACATTGAACAACTGGATGGGTTTTCCTTATCAGAAGATATTGACATGGTGTGTAGATTACACAAGGCTCTATATGGATTGAAGCAAGCATGAAGGGCATGGTATGAATGATTACACTCTCATCATGTAAAGATAGGATTTCAGAGAACAAGTGAGGACAACAACATTTGCCTTAAATTTGAAGGAGATCAAATTCTGATTTGTGAAGTGTTTGTTGATGACATAATCTTCAGAGGAGATGATGAAATGAGTCATGCATTTGCAGATTAAATGAAGAAGAGTTTGAGATGTCTCTGATTGGAGAGATAAAATTCTTCATTGGTCTACAGATTGAACAAATGAAAAAGGGTATCTTTATTACCCAGTCCAAGTATGTCAAAGAGATATTGAAGACCTTTGGCATGGAGGAGAGAAAACTAGTTGGTACACCGATGGTGACTGGCTACAAATTGACCAAGGAAGATGATTCAGCATTGGTGAATGAGAAGGAGTACTGGTCAATGATTGGTAAGCTACACTATGTGGTACATAGCAGACTGGACATTGCTCATGCAGTGGGCATTGTAGCTCATTTTCAAAAGAGTCTAAGAGAATCTCACTTGGTAGTAGTCAAGAGGATTATTAGATACCTGAAAGGGATAGTTGATTGTGGATTGTGGCATCCATACAATGGTGACTTTAATCTCAAAGTATTTACTGATGCAGATTGGGCAGGTAATGTGGACGATTGGAAAATCACAACTGGTGGAGCATTATTTCTTTGTGGAAGACTAGTCTCCTAGACAAGTAAGAAAAAGAGTTGTACTTCCCAGTCTACAACTGAAGCGGAGTATGTGGCAACATTTATGAACTACACTCAAGCAATATGGATGAAGCATGTATTGGATGGTTTCAAAGTACCTATATCTAAACCGGTGAGTATATTTTTTGAAAACACAAATGCAATAAATATTTCCAAGAATTCGGTATTGCATGCTAGAACTAAGCACATTGAGCTCGAGTATCATTTCTTGAGAGAGAGGGGTCAAAACAAAGAGGTTGTATTAGAACATGTTTCCCATAAGGAGTAGCTAGTAGACATATTCACTAAGCCCTTACCGAAGACTACATTTACCTATTTGAGAGGTGAATTAGGGGTTCTGTTGATGAAGATATATGTTATTGTTGCACTGGTCTATGTTGTTTATTGTAGCAATCCTACATTGAGTATTGCCATCAATGCCAAAGGGGGAGATTGTTGGCATTTGATGAACCAGTATGTTGGCATATGATGATATGATGATAATGTATGTTGTCATTGATGTCAATAAGTACAGATGAACCGGTATGAATATTGGAAGAAGTTGTTATTTATGTTCAAGTTGGTGAACCGGTATGGAGAGATGAAGTGAACCAGTGTCAGGGTTTCACTAAGTGTGATTACCGGTTGGTAATATCAGCTCTAGAGTTTCTGGTTTGGCAATGTAGCTTATGCGATGCAACTAGTGACATTTTGTGATGAATTAGCTAAGAGGTAAGGATGGGATCGAGATTCCACGTCAATTTTGTGCATGTCAAGGATTTCCTCGAGGAGCTTGCATGAGAAGATCGATTACATTAAATGTCTACCTTGGGAATGAACATTCTTCTTAGCGGTATGTGAAGAGAGTGTGATGGGTTACTGATTTCCATATGCGGTGGAGAATAGACAATGCAAAATGACTTGTGATCTGTTTGAGATTGTTTCATTCTATGCAAAGTGTTTTGTATTATCAGGATTGGATCGCCTGTAATTGTAAACCTAAATGTTTAGGTTTTAGGGTTTATGCTACCGACCTAATTATTGTCTATAAGGTCGATGATGTTTAGTATTATTTGTGTTGGAAAATGTTGTGTTTGTATCCAAGTGATGAGATACTTTTTAGATCAGTAAGTGAAAAATTGTAGAGTGTTATTGCAGTGTAGAGGAACTGAAAAGGATTTGCCATAGCATGTAGTGCTATTATTAGATAAGAGCTTTACCTATTGTCTTCTAACCATTTCAATAGAAGGAAAATCCCTTTGCTGGGTAGCTTTAACAAGCTTATTGTAAAACCTCTAACCAGGTGACTCAAGTTCATAGAGTTCTTCAAATCCTCTAGAAAGGTAACCTTTAATAGGGTTTCAACCTTTAACAGGGTATATTGCCATCCCTTAACCAGGTGATCTTTAACAGGATCGGTTCCTAACATAACCTTATTGTAAAAGTCTTTAACTGGACTAGGCTCCTAACAGAGCTAGCTTCAAAAGAGTTCAAAACAAACTTGTGGGTATTCATCCCCACTGTGGTTTTTCCCATTTGGGTTTCCACATGAAAAATCTATGTCATGAGTTGTTTATTTTTCATGTGATGATTGAGTATTATTTGTTTAGGTGATTTTGCATGTAGAGCTAATGGTTATGGTATTATTGATACAACACATGCATATGTACATGGGCGAAGTAGTTATCAAGTGTTGAATGATATTTGAAGTATTCAAGTTTTATTGGTTTAGATGTCTAAAGTCTTACTGTGTTTAACTGGTATTGCCATGGTTAAGTTCAGTGATGAAGACAACCGGTGAGAATTGTTTTAACTTGATAAGTTGTTGAGAAGTTTTTATTTGTACAGATTCACCCCCCCCCCCCTCTTAGTACTAGTTAGGGTATTTATTGTTCATCATTATTCATCAATTGGTATCAGAGCTTTACTTGTTGTCTTCTAACCATTTCAATAAAAGGAAAATCCCTTTGTCAGGTAGCTTTAACATGCTTATTATAAAACCTCTAACTAGGTGACTCAAGTTCATTGAGTTCTTCAAATCATCTAGCGACGTAACCTTTAATAGGGTATATAACCATCCCTTAACCAGGTGATCTTTAACAGGATCAGTTCGTAACATAACCTTATTGTAAAAGTCTTTAACCGGACTACGCTCCTAATAGAGTGAGCTTCAAAAGAGTTCAAAACAAGCTTGTGGGTATTCATCCCCACCATGGTTTTTCCCATTTGGGTTTCCACATGAAAAATTTGTATGTCATGAGTTGTGCATTTTTCATGTGATGATTAAGTATTCTTTGTTTAGGTGATTATGCATGCTGAGCTAATGGTTATGGTATTAGTGATACAACACATGCATATGTATATGGGTGAAGTAGTTATCAAGTGTTGAATTATATTTGAAGTATTCAAGTTTTATTGGTTTTAGATGTCTGAAGTCTTACTTTGTTTAACTTATATTGCCATAGTTAAGTTCAGCGATGAAGACAACTAGTTAGAATTGTTTTAACTTGATAAGTTGTTGAGAAGTTTTTGTCTGTACTAATTCACTCCCCCTCTCAACACCAGTTAGGGTATTTATTATTCATCATTATTCATTAGCCCTAGGCTTGACATCTCTTATGTGGCAAGCCTGTGCAACAGAAGAAGTGGATGAAAGCCTTGGACAAAAGATAGAAGGGTGTGAGATTTTGGCATGAGGAGGACCCTTGAACATGTGCAGACCTTTGAAAAGTTCCCAATATTCCTTTTGATATGACTAGTGAAGACTTTTAGTGACAAATCTCCAATACTAGCTAGATAGGCCTAATTAGGGGGTTGTGTCGACATACCTCATCAACTCAAAAAATAAATACCAAAGTATGAATTTTCCAAGGGCATCCAAAAGGGTACTCGAATCTTTAATTTATTCTAGGGGTTGTTAAGGGAGATTTGAAGTGATTGAGAAAAAAGCCAAATAGGAGGCCTAATTGCTTGTAGCCCTTACTAGGTCTTTAAGGGTAAACGATATTGGGGATCTTATAGAAACTGTTCAAGAGGTCCAAATTAATGAAAATGCCATGTCTCATATATTTTTCCATCCAAAAATGTCATACTTCACCACTTGACCAAAAGATCCTATATGCTAAGGGTTTGGGGTTGTTTGGTGTCCTTGGTTAGAGTTATTGAGACCATAGAGTAGAAGACTCCTTGTCAATTTGGAGTTTCCTTATTGTGAGTGATCCTTGGGAAGGATACCAAGACTTGTGAAGGCTAAAGGAAATACACCATTGGATGGTGTCTATTGAAGACCCTTTGAAGGGTGAAAACAATCAAGTTGTGTACAACTCCAAACACTTTGCATCAAATTAGTATCAGAGCTGATACTTTGGGTGAAGTAGTATATGTCAGACACAAAATTTGGAGAAGAGGCTAATACAATTCCTCCTAAGGAAATGAACCCAAAGGCCATCAAAAACATGGTAGAGGAGTTGCTTGTTGAGAAACTCAAAGAGACCGGACAGTCTAGGGGAAAGGAAAAAGTGTGGGATGATGACTCAGAGGAAGAGAAAGAGAATGAGGAGCATGAGGCTATTGCTAAAGAGGCTCAGAACATGGTACTTTATCAAAAGATGTTCTTGGACACTTTAAAGTCGGTCAATAAAGACAATGTGGACATTTTTCCTACATATGGTGGTAGCATGGATGGAGAAGAGGTGCTTGAATGGATAGAAGCACTTAACAACCACTTTGAATACAAAGAAATTCCTAAGGAGAAGAGAGTGAATTTGGCTAAATATAGACTCAAGGGGTTTGCCTTGTTGTGGTGGATGGTATAACAATAAGAAAGGGTGAATGAAGGGAAGCAGAAGATATCCTCTTGGGAGAGGATGAGGAACAAAATCAAGATCCAATTTCTACCCATAGACTATGAGGTGCATATGTATAAGAAGATGCAAAATCTTAGACAAAGTGAGTTAGATGTGAGTGCATATACCAAAGAATTCCACAAACTAAGTCTTAGATCAAGGAAGCATGAAGAGGAGGCAGAGAAGGTGGCTAGATACTTGAATGGGCTTCGGCAAAAAATTCAAGATGAAATAACCATCTTGGCTCTAGACACAATACACAAGTGTTTTCAATTGGCATTGAGAGTGGAAGATAAGATAAGGAGAAGGGAGAAAAATAATAGAGGAAGAGGAGGCAGAAATTTTAGAGGTAGAGGTGGCTATGGAGGAAGAAATACTCCTAAAAATGGCTACTCTAGTCAACAAGAGCCCAATGGAGAACCCAGTAATAGGAATGGAGGCTTTAGAGGAGGAAGGGGACCTTTTGATAGGGTTAGATAAGGAAGTCAAGGTAGAGGTCCGAGTGTTTTCACCGACAAGTGCTACAATTGCAATCAAGTGGATCATACCATGAGTAGATGCCCTAAGAAAGCCTCTAGTTCACATGGACTAGAAAGAAGGAACCAACTTGTGCAAGAGGATGATAGTCAAAGTGTCAATTCACCCATGGGAAATGTAGGTCCTACCTTGAGTGGAGATAGTCTTATGCTAAGGAGGAAATTATTGAAGGTACCCCAACACAAGGAGCCTCCACAAAGGAAGTCACTCTTCAAGACCACTTGTAAGTCTCATAAAAAGGTTTGTAAGGTAATTGTTGATTCTGGATCCACAGAGAATATTGTTTCTTTGGAAATGGTAGAGAAATTAAACTTAAAGAAGTTACCACATGTGAGTCCTTATAGGGTGTCTTGAATTAACAAGGGACAACATGTAGTAGTAGATGAACAAACTTGGGTTGATTTTGAAAAGGAGGAATATAAGGATAGAATCTTGTGTGATATCCTACCTATGGATGCTTGTCACCTATTACTAGGCCACCCTTGGAAATATGATGTTAAAGCACAACATGATGGAGAGAAGAATGTGTACATCATTACCAAGAATGGTAGACAATTTAGGATGGATCCTTTACCTGGCTAAGGGGAAGAGAAGATTGTTAGTCCAAGTGTCATGTTGCTTAGTGGTAAGGAGTTTTTTAGAGATCTTGAAGCAAGAGGGAACCCAAGCATTTGCTTTAGTTTTGCACCCAAGGGATGAAACTAAACTGGGAAATGGAGGAAAGAAGGAGATTCCTAGTGAAGTGAAAGTCATGATGGATAGATACAAAGGGGTTGTGGCCAAAGACATGCTTGATAACTTGCCTCCAATTAGAGATATTAGTCATCAAATTGATATAATCCCTGGTGTAACCTTGCCTAACAAAGCTGCCTACAAGATGACTCCTAGTCAGAATGAAGAGATAGAAAGACAAGTGCAAAACCTTCTAGATAAGGGGTTGATTAGGAAGTGTTTGAGCCCATGTGTTGTACCTACTGTGTTGGCACCAAAAAAAATGGAACATGGAGGATGTGCACCGATTCTAGGGCCATCAACAAGATCACAATTAGATACTGATTTCCTATGCATAGGATTGAAGACCTAATGGACTATCTTGGGGGATCATACTACTTTTCAAAGATTTATTTGAAATTAGGATACCATTAGGTCAGAAGCAGACCTGGTGATGAGTGGAAGATGGCCTTTAAAACAAATCAGGGCTTATATGAGTGGATGGTGAGGTTGTATGGGTTCACAAATGCACCTAGTACCTTTATGTGCCTCATGAATGAGGTATTGGTTGAATTTATTGGAAATTTTGTTATTGTTTATCTTGATGGCATCTTTGTGTTTAACAGGTCCAAGGAAGAACATTTGAAGCATTTGGATCAGGTTTTGAGGAACCTTCATGACTAGAAATTGGTAATCAATCTAGAGAAGTGTGAATTCATGAAAACTAAATTAGTGTATCTAGGCTTTGTGGTTTCTAGTGGATGTTTGAAAATGGATCCTTAAAAGGTTGAAGCTATTGTCAATTTACCTACACCTAGGATAGTAGGTGATGTTAGGAGTTTTCATGGATTGGCTTCTTTTTATAGAAATTTCATCAAAGGTTTTAGTCATGTTTGTGCTCCTATTCTTGGCACTATAAAATGAGGAATCAAATGCAGGTTTAAATGGACAAAGAAGGCATCCTAAAGCTTTGAGATTTTGAAGAGGAATGTTGTAAAACTTCCCACCTTGAGACTCCCTAACTTTGATCAACTTTTTATATTTGAATGTGATGCAAGCAAGCAGACAATAGGTATAGTCCTTAGTCAAGAAGGACATTCAGTGGCATTCTTTTCAGAGAAGTTGAATGAGGCTAAGAAAAGGTATTCAACCTATGATTTGGATCTCTATGAAATGGTGCAAGCACTCAAAAAGTGGCACCATTACCTTCTTCTAAAAGAGTTCATTATTTATACTGATAACCATGCATTGATTTTTGTTAATGGATAGGAGAAGTTGAATCAATGACACATAAAGTGGGTTGAATAACTCCAACCTTACACCTTCACCATCAAACATAAGAAGGGTGTGTCTAACAAGGTTGCAGATGCTTTGAGTAGAAGAATCCTTACTGTCCAAGAAATTTAGTTGCAAAGCATTGGTGTTGATTCTCTTAAAGCCATGTACAAGGAAGATAAAGATTTTCAAGATGCATATGAAGTATGTACTAAGTTTGCTATCTCTTTTCATGTTGAGTTTCCTGATTTCATGTTGCAGGATGGATTTCTCTTCAAGGGGAATCAAATATGCATTCCTCAATGCTCTATGAGGGAGAATATCATTCAAGAAAAGCACAATGGTAGTCTTGGAGATCATTTTGGTTTGGATAAGATCTTGGAGCAAGTATCAAGGTTTTACTTTTGGCCTAAGATGAAAGCAGAAGTAAGAAGGTTTGTTGAGCATTGTCCTATTTGTCAAAGGGGAAAAGGTGTTTCAACTAATGTTGGATTATATAAGCCTTTACCGATTCCTACTAGGCCTTGGGAAAGCCTTAGTATGGATTTTGTACTTGGTTTGCCCAAAAATCCTAGGGGGTTTGATAGTGTCTTTGTAATTGTTGATGGGTTCAATAAGATGGATCATTTTGTGCCATGTAAATGCACAAATGATGCATCTCATATTGCAGGTTTATTTTTCAAAGAGGTTGTAAGGATACATGGTTTACTTCTCAATATTGTCACTAATAGAGACTCCAAGTTTGTGGGTGGAAGAAATTAGGTACCAATATATCATTTTCTTTAGCATACCACCCTCAAACTGATGGACAAACTGAGGTGGTTAATAGATCTCTTGGTAATCTCCTTAGATGCCTTACCAAGTAGCATGGACAAGGTTGGGACTTGGTGATTGGACAAGATGAATATGTATATTATGATTTAGTCAATAGAAGTACAAGGAGGAGTCCATTTGAGGTTGTGTATGGCTTACATCCTAGAGGGATACTTGAACTTAGGGATCTTGGAGGCAAGGACAAAGGAGTGCCCAGGGAGAAGACTTCGCCTTACTATGAAGGAGATTCATGATCAAGTCAAACTTTCACTTCAACAAAGTGCTGATAAGTACAAACTCAGAGAAGATGTTAAGAGGAGATGTTCAATTCAAGGTAGGGGATTTAGTGATGGCCTACCTAAGGAAAGAGAGAATACCCAAGGGCCAACCCTCCAAACTACTCATGAAGAAAATAGGTCCTCTCTGTTGGTTCACAAATGTGGCAACAATGCATATGAAGTTCAACTTCCACCAAATTTGGGAATATCTCCCATCTTCAATGTGTGTGATCTAACAACTTTGAAGGGGTCTTTGACTGATGCAACAATTTGATTCATCTCTTGTGGAGGAGGATGTAGATTAGGTGAAGGATCTTCCACCTAGCAAGCCATTGGAATTAGAGTGCATTCTTTACTCCAAGGTGTTCAAACAAACCAGAAGATGAGTGTACAAGGACTACCTGGTGTAGCGTCAAAAATTGTACGCACTTGCTAAAGGGGTACAATTTCACACCTAGTTTAGCACCCGCCTTGGCGCATCTTGCACTTTGCATCGCATTTTCCCTTTAGCACTTAATTAACTAAATTAATTAGGTCTAAGGTTCTATTTCATCATCTTCCGGATAATAAGGTTGGGCCCTTTCATTAAAAGTGTGCCCTTTTCATTTTATTCCTCCAATACATCATTTAATCAAAAACCCTAATTAGGTCCTATTTTGAACTTGGGGGCTTGATTTCGGGGGTCAAAACATCTCAAAATCACTTGTAACTTCAGGATTCTCTCTAAAAATCATCATATCCGACGGCCCTGAAAATTTGGTGAGAAGTTGCCGAGACCATGGCGCCCAGAGTGCACACGGTCCTGGACTTTTTTCTTGAAATTTTAGGAGTGCGATCCAATCATAAAATAAAGTTTAACCCCAAGAAATTGGTGGGAGATTCAATCTCTAGGTCGGCCAAAAGTTGAAATTAAGACCTAGGGTTTCATATATAAGAGCTCTCTTTCTTCATTTGAAAGGATCAGAATTTTGGTTTCAGGGACCTTCTATGCAGTGAAAGAGCAGATCTTTGAAGACTTAAATAACATTCAACATCCATCCATCAAGTATTCATCAATTTCATTCATCCATTTAGGGCTTTGAAAGCATTGAAGAGCAATAAGTGATCACCGACTGAAGATTGGCTTGTACCCCTCCCTTGGGGTTGGGTATGATTTCATGTTGTTTTCATGTCTTTGCATAAGCCTCATTATATCATTTTTATTCATGCTTTAGATAACTTTGCATCTTGGTTTGGAGCATTTACATTATCATTTACAAGCAATTAGGGTTTACTTTCTAGGTTGCTCTAGTTTGCTTACTTGCATTTTAGGATCTTGCACACACACAAGGTCTGCACACACACTACTTTTACAATACAACTTGCCTATTCATGGAGGTGGAAATCACCAAAGCAGGGGTTTGACTAAGGCAAAACCCTATATAGCCGCCCACCATACCTTTTCAGATATAAGTGCAGATTTCCGAATTTGAGGGACGCCGCAAGTTGCAGATTCAACGGAAGCGGACCGAGACAGAACTTCACACCAAATTCCAACCCAAAAAGATAGGACAGGGGCGTGGGGTGCCCTGGTCCTGCCAGGACAGGGGCGCTGGGTGCCCTAGTCCCTGGGACAGGGGCGCTGGGCGCCCTGGTCCTTGTCCATTTCAGTGAATTTTGGCAGTTTCAGAGGTAGCGGCTTCAGTATTTCAGGCTTCTGGCTTCAGCGGCAGATCTTGCAGAATCAAATTCATTCAAGGTACACATTTACATTTCTCCTCTTATCCTTACAATTGTTCATCATTAAATCTCAATTCTACAATCTTGTGCTCAAAGTTACTAGTTCATACTTACACTTTAGGGTTAATAGTTGAACTTGCATCATTCTATTTATCATTTGCAACAAAGGAATAGAAATCCTAATAGGTAGCCCATGGCTCTCTCTTCCATAAAAAGAACTAGCCAATTGTGTGATACCTCTAGGCTCTTTCGTATTCCACAAGTGTGTGATTGAAAGTGAGACTAGGGCATGTTTGTTTAGTGTCGCTTTTTCCCCTACACACCTAGTCAAATGGAAGGGGCTTCCTGAATCTGAAGCTACATGGGTGTCTGAAGTTGATATCACCAAGCATGGAACCACAATCACCCAGTTAGCAACTTAAGGGACTTGAGTTTTCCTATCCTGGGTAGTATGGTGTAGGGGCACAAGGAGACATGTTTGCATCATTTATTTGTGTGTTATTCTATGGTGATGTTTTGGGGTAGGATGTGTGTTGATCCATGTTGATCCATGGTGATGTCCATGGTGGTCCCAAGACAATGTAATAAGCCATAAGGTTTCAAAAGGTGTCAATTTGATCCAAAGCCTTATATGGGCATTTTGGTTGTGTTTTTGGTGTCTAAGAGTCTTAGACATTTGTGTGTTCATTCTTGGGCTTTTGGTGTGAAGGCAAGAGCAATGTTGTCATGAGCAACTTTGACAAGTTTTTGCATTTTTATTACCCAATGGTTAGTTGGTTGAATGCATGTTGGGTGTGTTTGGAGGAGTTCCTTTGCATGATATAAGCCTAAGGAACAATTCCAATAGATTAGGAGAAGCTGGTAATGAAATTCTTGTTTCCAAAACCAATAAAAAATTACATTTTTTCCCACTTTCCTTGAGTTTTCTGCACTTGTGTGGACTTGTATGGATGGTAGACATGAATTGAGAGCAGGATACGTTGAGGTTGTGAATCACCTTTCATTTAATGTTGGAGTTGTTAGGATTCCCACAGATACTGAGAGGGGGGGGGGGTGAATCAGTATCTAACCGGTAATAAGATTTTCTTAACTAAAACATGTAGAACATATTAATACTATATACCAGTAATCAGAAAGTAATGCAATAAATAGAGATAAAAGAAACCACATGAAAAACACACCATAACATAGTAGTTTAACAAGGAAACCCGGTGTGGGAAAAACCTCAGTGGGATTTGTGATCCACAATATTCACTTACTGGCCAATAAGAGAATATTACTGCTACAAGAGGGGCCTAGACATGCAAGAAGGCCAAGTGCCTAGAGCTCACTGCTCAATTACAAAATGGGAAGTCTCACTGACTTACAAAATGGATTATATAAATTCAATGTCTTGTACTACTTCAAAATAGCATCTAATATGCCAGATCCAATACCGGTTTATAGCTCTACTTCTTACATAAATCCTTAACCTATATTTCGCATAATAGGTTTGCCTTTTTTTGCCTAATTACATTCCTCCATTATTACATAAATGTTCTACAATGATCTCTTATATATATGAGTCATTTTACAACTTTCCAAGTTAGCTTTCAATGATTTTACAATAATAAACAAAATATATTACAAACAAAATTCATGCCGGCTTCTGTGTTGGTATGATTCCTTTCACTGCCGGTGCCGGTGGTCTGTGTGCTGGTGTAGAATTTGACTTTGCTAGTGCCAGTGGATTGCCTTGCCGGTATCATAGGATTGTAAGGTTTCCATCAATGACAAAGCCTTCAATCACCTACAATGTCTCATTGGAGTGTGCATTTACCAAGAGGAGTGAGGTCTTGAGACGTTTTGGTTTGAAAGTTAGAGCAAATTCTCTACTGTTGGCCTGAGAAACCCTTAAAATCAAGGTTTTGATGCTAGAAGGCTCACAATTAAACATTCCATCTTGGGAATGGCCTGAAACCTTGTCAAATTTTTAATTGGATTGTATACTAAATTTACCAAGTGGTTTGGGAGGCAAAAAGTGCCATTTGCAATTTTTAAGATGATACCCTAGGCTTGACATCTCTTATGTGGCAAGCCTGTGCAGCAGAAGAAGTGGATGAAACCCTTGGACAACGGATAGAAGGGTGTGATATTTTGGCATCAGGAGGACCCTTGAACATGTGAATACCTTTCGAAAGTTCCTAGTCTTCCTTCTGATATGACTAGTCAAGGCTTTTAGTGACAAATCTCCAATACTGGCTAGATAGGCCTAATTAGGGGGTAATGTGGACAGACCTCATAAACTCAAAACCCAGATGCCAAAGTGTCAATTTTCTAAGGGAATCCAAAAGGGTAATTGAATATTTAATTTATTCTATGGGTTGTTAAGGGATATGTGAAGTGATTGAGAAAAAACCCAAATAGGAGGCCTAATTGTTTGTAGCCCTTACTAGGTCTCTAAGGGTAAACGATATTGGCTATCTTGTAGAAACTATTCAAGAGGTCCAAATCAATGCAAATTCCATGTCTCACATATTTATCCATCCACAAATGTCATACTATTGGTATTTTGGTATGGTTTTGTCATTGATGTCAACACCTACTAAACACTTATCAACTCTGGTACTTTGGAGAATTAGCAACATTCACCGGTAAAGCAAATGACTTATGCACAGTCACCGGTATCTAGTACACTGATAGGATATAATGATCACCGGCACTTGGAAAGACATGGAAAACACTTGGTTACGTCGAAGACATCATTTGGACACTTTTTCTTTAAGATTTGTTTATTGGCATATTCCTATTAGCATATTTGTTGTTACTGACAAATAGGTCCAAGTTATACACCGACAAGTTTATCTTTTTCAAATCAGCATGGCACACTATGGAGATGTTTTATTATTGTTGTAAATGCATCAAGCCAACATGTTGTATCGGTTATTGCATCAGATATTGTTTTAATTATAAATTAATTTTATTGTAATATCCTTTAGAGCCGACCTACTAAAATTGGCCTTAGGTTATGGTATAAATGTAAGATCGGATGTGGAATGCGAAAAAGGATTGTGTGAAGGTATATGCGAGAATAAGCAGAGCTATACATGCAAACATCATTTGAAGGTTGAAGAAGGGTTTTTGTGAAGACAATCAGAACTACACCGGTACTGAATCCAACATAGAAAGGTGCTAATTTGAGAAGTACGTTCTTATTGGATTTAACCATCCAATTGTAGTCAGTGTGACTCCTATTTTGTGTTTGAGCAGTGAGCTCTAGGCGCTTGGCCTTTCTGCGTGTGTAGACCCCATTTGTATACACTTACTATCTACAGTAGTATCATCTGATTGTGGGTAAGCTTTCCCACCATGGTTTTTCCCCTTACAGGGTTTCCATGTAAAAATATTTGTGTTATGTGTTGTGGATGACTTTGTCTTTTTGTTTCATGCATTAATCCTTACCAGTATTGCAATTAACTAATAAAACTATCTACCGGTATAAAAGATTGGTTTGTTGGTATTAAGCATTAAGTTGATTAAGTTGTTTTTGGTTTGAATTTGTTTGACAACTGATTCACCCCCCTCCTCTTAGTTGTCTTTGGGACCTAACAATTGGTATTAGAGCCTAGTCCTCTTTTGCAGAAGTTTAACAGCTTGAGGAGATCCAATGTCTACTAACTATTTCAGGAAGGACAGTCCTAAACTTGATGGAACCAACTATGGCATATGAAAGATCAAAATGGAGACACATTTAAATTGCATTGGAAAGGACATCTAGGATGTTACAAAGAATGGCTATACTGCTCCTACTCAGAATCGGCCTAATCCACCTAACTTGACTAAAGATGAGGAAAATGATTGCAAAGCAAGAGAAGCACATTTGAGCGCATTAACAGATCAGAAAATCATGGGATTATCAAATAGATCAATTGCTAAAGCTATTTGGGATCATTTGGAAACACTAAATGAAGGAGATTCCATAGTCAAATTTGCAAAACTTGAAAGCTTCCGGGTCAGGTATGAAAATCTAAAAATGGAAGAAGATGAAGGATTTATGCTTTTATGGAAAGAGTAAATGAAATTGTTTTGGGTATTAAATGTTGTGGAGGAACTTTAAGTGAAGATGAAAATGTTTCAAAATTTTTAAGATGATTTCCACCAGCATATAAAATGAAAGTTACTGCTATAAATGAGTTAAGAACAATACCTAATACATTAGTAACTAGGGATACATTGATTGGAAAACTTTTAGCTTTTGAAATTGAGGAATTTAGTTCTGTTGCTACTATAAAGATAGATTTAGCTTTTAAAGCATCTACATCCTCTGCCCCATCATTTGACAAGTCTAATTCGAAAGCCTTTTATGCAAGAGAACTCGAAGAAAGTAGGAGAGAAAATGAAGAGCTTGAAGAACTTGAAGCACTATTTGCAAGAAAAATGCCTAAAGGTCCAGTTGGAAGTAAGTATGAAGGTAAAGAACATTTTAAATGTTTTAATTATAATAAGATTGGTCATATGGCTTCAAGATGCCCTGATAGACATGCTAGACTAAGAGAAGAAGCTAGAAGAACATACTAGCCTTACCTTGAATATCAAAGATATAGATTTAAGAAGAATAAAGACAAATCTTGTTATCTCGCTAATGAAGGAGTAACTGATGATTCTGATGAGGATCCGACAACAATGGATGGGTTTTTGTTGCTATAATAGAAGATCAACTGACACCTACTGTTCAACCGGTAGAATAGGCTTTGGCAGCTAAAGTTGAAGTAAAGGATGAATGGATCATTGATTCACGATACTCACATCATATGACTGGAGATAAAAGTAAATTCTTGACCTTTTAGGAATATAATGGAGGTCTAGTGAGATTTGGAGATGATAAAGCTTGTTTGATCAAAGGCAAAGGTACAATATCTCTTGATGGTAAGTATAATACTGACAATGTCTACTATGTTGAAGGTTTAAAGCATAATCTCTTGAGTGTTGGTCAATTAGTTGAGAAAGGATTTTAGTTACAATTCAAAAATGGAAAATGCAAAATCATGAATAGAACTGGTTTGGAAATTGCAACCGGTAATTAAACTAGAGGTAATATCTTTCATTTGAATAACAGTGAAAAGACATGCTTGATTGTACATATTGATGAAAGTTGGCTATGGCATAAGAGACTCTGTCATGTAAATTTTGATTGCATGGTAAAAATCAGTACTACTAAGGCAGTTAGGGATTTACGTAAAATTGTCAAACCTCACAATACAGTATGTAAGGAATGTCAATTTGGAAAACAAATTAGAGCTATTTTTAAAAGTATTCCATAAAAATCAAATAATGCTCTTGACTTAATCCATACTAATTTATGTGGTCCAGCTAGAACTAAAAGTTTAAAAGTTGATAGATATTTTATGCTAATCATTGATGACTACTGTAGAATGTGTTGGGTTACTTTTCTCAGAGAAAAATCAGAACACTTGGAAAGTTCAAACTGTTCAAAGCAATGGTAGAGAATGAAATCGACAAGAAAATCAAATGTCTAAGATCAGATCAAGAAGGAGAATTTACATCTAAGGAATTTAAAACATTCTGTGAAGTGAATGGAATCAGAAGACAGCTATCAACAACTCGGACACCACAATAGAATGGAGTTGTTGAAAGGAAAAATAGAACTATCTTGGATGCAATAAGAAGTATGTTATCAGAAGCAAATCTACCACATGTGTATTGGAGAGAGGTAGTAAGTACAATGGTCTATACATTCAACAAAGTTCACATCAAAAGTGAAACTGATAAGACCCCTCATGAACTATGGTTTGGTATTACTCCTACTCTTAAATATTTTAGAATATTTGGAAGCAAAGTTTATATCAGAAGAGATGAGTATATTGGTAAATTTGATCCTAGAAGTGATGAAGGAATATTTCTTTGTTATTCATCTAAGAGCAAGGCATATAGATGTTTTTACAAAATATTGCAGAAAATTGTTTGTAGAAAATTGTGGAGAGTACAAATGTGAAGATTGATGAACAATTCAGAGGAACTTCATGGTATATAGACTCTGAACTGGAAATAGAGATTCTAACAAATGAACCTACACTAAACCCACCGGTATAGAATGAAGATCCAGTTACACCGGTATTATCTAAAAATTCTACAGTAACTGAGGAACAACAGCAAACAAAGACACCCCGGTATGTAAGACTGGATCATTCTGAAGATTAGATAATTGGAAACAAGTATAAAGAAGTTATGACAAGAGGAAGATTGTCAAATGAAGAGGTATGTCTTATTTCTCAAATTGAACCATCATCTGTTAATGAGGCATGTGAAGATAAACACTAGATTAAAGCTATGGAAGAAGAATTAGAGAAAATTGAGAAGAATAACACATGGATATTAGTTCCCTAGCCTAAAGACAAAAATGTGATTGGAACAGAATGGGTATTGAGAAACAAACTTAATGAAAATGGTGAGGTAATCAGAAATAAAGCAAGACTAGTGTGTAAGGGATATTCTTAGAAAGAAGGAATTGATTATATTGAGATCTTTGCACGGGTAGCTAAAATTGACGCAATTAGATTATTCTTAGCTTTTGCAGCACACAAGAACTACAAAGTATATCAAATGGATATTAAATGTGCATTTCTGAATGGAGATCTTGAAGAAGAAGTTTACATTGAACAACTTGATGGATTTTCTTTGATAGATAACAAAGATATGGTTTGCAGGTTAAGGAAAGCTTTGTATGGGTTGAAGCAAGCTCCAAGAGCCTGGTATGCAAGATTGGATAAGTATCTTTTGAAGATTGGTTTTTCTAAAGGTAATGCTGATAGCAATTTATATTATAAAGTGACTAATGATGACATCTTCATTATAGAAGTTTTTGTTGTTGATATAATCTTTGGAGGAGAAGATGGATTATGTAAAGAATTTTCCATTGAAATGCACCAAGAATTTGAAATGTCTATGATTGGAGAAATAAAATTATTTTTAGGATTGCAGATTTCACAAACTGATAAAGGTATATTATTGAGTCAATCCAAGTACTTGAAGGAGTTATTAAAGAAATTTGGGATGGAGAACTCTAAACTGGTAAGCACACCTATGACTACAAATGACAAATTATCACAAATGGATGAATCCACACCTGTTAATCTGACTAGATACAAATCTATGGTAGGAGGTTTACTGTATTTGACACAAACCAGACCTGATATCATGAATGCAGTATGTATTGTTTCAAGATTTCAGAGTAATCCTAGAGAAAATCATGAATCAGCTGTAAAAAGGATTTTTTGGTACTTACAAGGCACTACAAATCTTGGATTATGGTATCCTAGAGATGAAAACATTGAATTATGTGCATATACAGATGCAAATTGGGTAGGAGATGTGGATGATAGAAAAAGCACCACCGACGGAGCATTTTTTCTTGGAAGTAGATTAATTTCTTGGTTGAGTAAGAAACAAAGTTGTACATCTTTATCAACAGTAGAATCAAAATATGTTGCAACAGCAACTAACTGTACACAAGTATTATGACTTAAAAAAATGTTAAAGGACATAAAGGTAAAATGCAAGGAACCTATTACTATTTATTGTGATAACACTACAGCAATTGATATATCTAAGAATCTGGTATTACATTCTAAAACCAAACATGTTTCTATCAAACTAAATTTTTTAAGGCAACAAGTTGAAGCAAAAGAAATAAAATTGGTCTATGTGAATACTAAAGAGCAGATTGCAGATATTTTTACTAAACCTCTTCTTAAGGAGACCTTTGAATATCTTAGAGATCAACTTGGGGTCATACCCCCACCAGTAGAGACTTAGGAAGTTGATGTTTGTCATCAACCAACAGAATTAGCAGAAAAAAACTTTTACTACGGCTTTGATGAGGAAGCTACTTCTCAGGGGAAGTAGTATAGTGAATTGGTTGGTATTTTGTATCTGAAAAATGGTCTTTATATTGCTTTGGCATTAGATGTCAAAGGGGGAGAGATTAGTATGGAAAAACAAAGGGAAAACTCATGTCACTCCCAGGGGAAGAGATTGTTACCTTGGGGAGATTATTGTTTTTGGTATTTGGCATTTTTGTTTTGGCACTTTGATGGTTTTTCCATCTTGTGTTGCCATTAATGCCAAAGGGGGAGATTGTTGGTATTTTGGTATGGTTTTGTCATTGATGTCAACACCTACTAAACACTTATCAACTCTGGCACTTTGGAGAATCAACAATATATTAGTATTTTGGTATGGTTTTGTCATTGATGTCAACACCTACTAAAACTCTAGCACTTTGGAGATCCAGCAACATTCATCGGCAAGTAAGTGACTTTTGCACAGTCACCGGTATATGGTACACTAGCAGGATATAATGATCACTGGCACTTGGAATAGCATGGAAAACACTTGGTAATGTTGAAGACATTGTTTGGACATCTTATCTTGGAGAATTGTTTATTAGCATATTCATATTTGCATATTTGTTGTTACCAGAAAATAGGTCTAGGGTTACACCGAAAGGTTTATCTTTTCCAGAGCAGCACGACACGCTATGAAGATGACTTAATTATTGTTGTAAATACATTAAGCTGACATGTTTAATCAGTTATTGCATCAAATATTGTATTGTTTGTAAAATGATTTTATTATAATATCTTGTAGAGCCGACCTACCAAAATTGGTCTTAGGTTATGGTATAAATTTAAGATCTTATTTGTAAAGATCATATGTGGAATGTGAAATAGATTTGAGGGAAGGTATATGTGAGATTAAGAAGAGCTATACACATAGACATCATTTGAAGGTGAAGCTAGGTTTTTGTGAAAGCATATCAGAACTACACCGATACTGAATCAAGCATATGAAGATGCTACTTTGAGCAGTACATTCCTATTGGATTTAACCATCCAATTGTATTCAGTGTGACTCCCATTTGTGATTGAGTAGTAAGCTCTAGGCGTTTGGTCTTTTTGCATGTGCAGACCCCATTTATGTACACTTACTATCTACAGTAGTATCATTTGATTGTGGGTAAGGTTTCCCACCGTCATTTTTCCCCTTACAGGGTTTCTACATACAAATATTGGTTTTATGTGTTGTGGATGACTTTGTCTTTTTGTTTCATGCACTATTCTTTGCTGGTATTACATTTATCTATTAAAACTGTCCACCGGTATAACAGACTAGTTCACTGGTATTAAGTAATAATTTGGTTAAGTCCTTTTGGCTTAAATAATATTAGTCAACCGATTCACCCCCCCCCCCTCTCAGTTGCCTTCGGGACCTAACATAACATTCACCGACAAAGAAATGACTTATGCACAGTCATCGATATCCGATACACTGGCAGGATATAATGATCGTCAGCACTTGGAAAGGCATGGAAAACACTTGGTTATGTTGAAGACATCTTTTGGATACTTTGTCTTTAAGATTTATTTATTGGCATATTCATATTAGCATATTTGTTGTTACCGGCAAATAGGTCTAGGTTATACACCGACAAGTTTATCTTTTTCAGATCAGCATAGTACACTATGAAGATGTTTTATTATTGTTGTAAATGCATCTAACCGACATGTTGTATCGGTTATTGCATTGGATATTATTTTAATTGTAAATTGATTTTATTGTAATATCCTTTAGAGATGACCTACTAAAATTGGCCTTAGGTTTAGTTTAAATGTAAGATCTTATTTGTAAGATCATATGTGGAATGCGAAAAAGGATTGTGTGAAGGTATATGTGAGAATAAGTAGAGCTATACACGCAGACATCATTTGAAGGTTGAAGAAGGGTTTTTGTGAAGACAATCAGAACTACACCGGTACTGAATCCAGCATAGAAAGATGCTAATTTGAGCAGTTATTGGATTTAATTATCCAATTGTAGTCAATGTAACTCCTATTTTGTGTTTGAGTAGTGAGCTCTAGGTGCTTGGCCTTTCTGCATGTGCAAACCCCATTTGTATACACTTACTATTTGCAGTAGTATCATCTGATTGTGGGTAAGGTTTCGTTAGGGTTCCCATAGATACTGAGAGGGGGGGTGAATCAATATCTAACCAGTAATGAAATTTTCTTAAAATCATGCAGAACATAAAGCAACAGTGTACCGGTATGCAAGAATTAATGTAATAAACAGAATCAAAAACATCCACATGAAAAGAACACCATAACCCAAGATGTTTAATGAGGAAACCTGATGTGGGAAAAACCTCGATGGGATTTGTGACCCACAATATTCACTTACTGGCCAATAAGAGAATATTACTTACAATAGGGGCCTGCACATGCAGGAAGGACAATTGCCTAGAGCACACTGCTCAGTGAGAAGTCACACTAACTTACAATGAGGATTATGCTAATCCAATATTCTATACTGCTTTATAATAGCATCTTCAATGCCAGATTCAGTACTGGTTCTTGCTCTGTTCTTTACATATACCCTTGACCTATAATTCACACATTAGGTCTGTCTAATAATTTTCTTTATGCTCGCTTCCCTTCACCTACAAATGTCTACAATTATTTCCTTTATATACAAGAGTCATTTTACAATTTGCCAAGTCAGCTTACAATAATAAAATATTACATATCAAAAAATCTTGTCGGCCTCTATGCCGGCATACATCTTTTCTTCTATGTCGGTGCTGGTGTAGAGTGGTCTTGTTGATACCAGTGCACTGTCTTGCTTGAATAATGCTTTGCCAGTAGAATGTCTTGCCAATGCCATAGGATTGCAAGGTTTCCATCAATGACAAAACCTTCAATCACACACAATGTCTCATTGGAGTGTCCATATGCCAACAATCTCCCCCTTTGGCATTGATGGCAACACTGATGAGAAATTCCAAAAAGATGTCCAAAAATGTGTAGACCAAAAATTTACCAAAAAAAATGACTGACTCCCCCTAAGCATATGATTCTTGTGTTTTGAATTTTCTCATCCTACTACTCCCACTTTGGCATCAATGACAAAGGTTGTCAAGATGTTAGTAGAGTTTGTAGTTATACCGGTCCATAACCTCAACCTTGTAGTTGGGTTATTATCTAAAAAAGATTGCCCAAAATTAAGTTTATACTATCCATAAGCTTTTTGCTATCTTTTATTGCTGTTTCAGTTCTCTTCACAGTGTCGGTGAGATGCTGCAATTGCTCTGCTAGTGTTTTAATTCCTGGTGTTAATGCCTCTGAGATTTCCTTCCGTAGAGATGCTAGATAATCCAATCTTGGACTCAGTTTAGATCTCAAGTATTTTGCCTTATTTATTATTGTCTCTTTCTCTTTCTCCTGTTTAAGTAATTCTATCTCAAAATTTGCTAATTTATCTTCAAAAACAAATAATGAATCCGGTGAGTTGACAAAATTGTCTGCAAGCTTGTTTATCTCTTCCTATGTCTTGCTTATCTTCTTGTCTATATCTATAGTCAGGAATTTTGTTTTGCATGTGTCTTTGTACAGGTTTTTGTACTCTTTTAACAAACTACATAGTTCCGGTAGAAGTGTGTCAAAATCTCTGTTACACTTCTTGATTTCTTCCTCAAAGAAGTTTTGTTTCTCCTTTTCTACAATGTCCTTTACAGATTCTACTTTTATTTGCTCAATATTTCTAGAAATGTATTTACATAGTGTATCCAACTGTCCTAAAGAATCTTTATTATCTATATTACAATTAGGAGCGATTGTTTTCAAAAATGGTATTGAATCATCTATTGCTTTGTAAGCTTGTGAGCTATAGTCAGTTATTTTCTTGATGGATTCAAGTAATACCTCAGTCACATTTGTTGACCTTGATGGTGACCCAACAAACTGAGTACCAGTGGAAGTGACCATGCTTGTATTGACCTCTAGCAGGTCAGTTTGTGTCTGCATTTCCTTTAGCACTGGTTTTCCTACTTCATTTCTTATCGGTGGCATTTGTTCTGGAGCCTTTAGCTCTATCGGTTTCTCTATTTGTGCTTCAGATTCCATCTTTTTCCCTGTATCCGCTACCGGTTGCTCTGTATTTCTTGTTACTAGAGGCTCTTTGGCCATATTTGATTTTTCACTTGGGTCTTTATAACTGTTATGTTGATCTTTTGGGTATCAACATTTATAGTGAATAGGACTTCAAGATTTGTATTGCTATCCTTTGTATCCATGCTTTCAGTTGCCGGTTGGTTTTCAGGGATTGTAATTTTTACAAGTGGAGGTAGGCTATCTTTAACCTTTATGCTTGGAGGTCCACCAATTTTCCCTTTCCCTTTGACCTTATCCTTCTGATATACCTTAATAGGCTTGGGATTCCTATATTCTTCTTGTTTTTATTTTTCAACCAAAAATATGTCCCAACCATCTTCTATTTCCTCTGAAACCTCTGTAACTCTACCTGCCATCAGTGAAATTTGCCAGTGTGCAGTGGAAAAAACTGTCCAGTTAGCCTGAGCTATCAGATCATCAATTTCTTTTGGGGAGTTTACCGGATATAATGCAAGTAGTTTTTCTATTTTTATTTTCTTGTCCAGTTCAATTACTCCTTGCCTTCTGGCCTCAAGTCTTTTGTATAAGTCATTAGGAATTTCATTTACGACTTGCATCAAAAACTTTTTAAACATGTCCATGTGTAATATTACACTCTCCTCAACTTGCCCTTTCTCATCAACCGATAGGGTGTCATAAATTTTCCCTATGTTCTTTAGTTTTCCTTCCTCTGTGATCTCATTTAACAAAATGTCTAGAGGTGCCAAGTTAGTTTTTGCCTTTTTCTTTTTCTTAGGGGTCAGCTTCTTTTTAGGTGTGACCTTTCTGGCCGAAGATCTCACAGCTTGTTGCTTCTGCCTTGTCCTTCTAGGTGAAGGAGTGGTTGTCAGTGAGGGATATCTTTTCCTAACAACTCTTTTAAAAGTTGTTGGCATATCTCCTTCTGAGGAAGTACCTACCAGTGATAGATGAGCTTCAGGTTGTGGGGCTACCAACTCATCTTCAGTTATGCTGGTTTTCTTTAATATATCTTCCTCAATAGCTTTTGCTTGTCTGGATCCTTTTTTCACAAATGCTTCAACCTTTTACACTCTTTTCCTTGATTGAATTTGGCTTTCTATGGTTTCAACACTACCAAATATTTCTTCTTTAGGTTCATTGGGGGCTTCCAGAAGTGCTTTGGCATAAGTTTCAACTATGTGGTCATCTGTTTCATAGCCCATTTCTGTTACCCAGATTGTCCTAGGGATGACTGCTTCCATCCATATTTCATCCTTTTTGATAACAAAGCATATATCATCTTTGTATTTTTCTACAATCTTCTGTGATAACTTTGTCCTTTTCTTCATTTTTTTCTTCAGTGCCTGGAAAAAGTCATGAATGATGTTTTCCTTATTCTCACCCATGGTATTGAATAGTTCTGTCAATTACTTTCCTACCAGTATGTCATATCCAAAATCTGTATATCCTATACCGAGAACTTGTTTTGTTATATATAGCATTAGACACACTAACAAATTTCCAAATCTGAAGGTTCCTTTCTTAACCTTCTTTATCTTTCCAAGGTTGTCTATCAGTTCATCCTTTAGCCATTCACAGATGTCAATTTTTGCATTGTTGGTTATTATGTCATAAGCACTCTTGATGAATAAACTTGAAACTGAGTTGAGTCTATTGGCATGAGTGGCTTTGTAACCTAATATCATGCTTATGAATCTCACATTTGTATCATTTACATCATTAACCCTTAAAGATCTTTTATCAGATGTTACACCTGTTAGGTCAATGACTAAATCATTTGAAACTTTCGTGTTTTTATTTGGTCTTTTACCGGTGGCCGGTAACCCTATGACAGCTTTTACCACTCGCTTGGTGATATTATGAATTGTATCTAACCAGAAAAATTCTTCATGAACTCTTCTTAATACTATCCTAATCACATCCTTAGAAAATTCAGGAATACTAAGGATTTTTGTGAATCCTAGGGTTTCAATGATTTTGTGTTCAGCTTTGATATTGCTGGTACCATCACATATCTCAGTTTTGTACATGGTTTTGATTTCCTCATCTCCTAGCTCTTCAATATTGCAGTGAATATACATTCTAGGGTCTTCAGCATATACAACACCTTTAGGGATTTGAGAGAATGCACCTAAGGTATCATCTTTCTTTGCTATTTCGGGGACCACCTGAAATACGAGCCTAGGTCTTTTAATTACTTCCACAACAGTAGGGTTTGCTATGTATTCAATTGCAGAGGTGGATGCCATGATAAAATACCTTATTCTGTCTTGGATGAATGATTGCTTGGAGTGTGCTTGCTTCTTGCTCGAAATGCCTTAGCTCAGAAATCTTCACGCTCTCTGAAAGTTTGAAATCATGGTGAAATGAAATGGAGCAAAAACCTTATTTTATAAAGTCTTTTACGCTACCTACCACATTAATTGCTTGTCAATAATGTATTCACTTAACTTTATTTGCCAGTAATAAGTGATTTTCAACTTCTTTTCTCTAACCGAGGGAATAATAGCACATGTGTCATTAGATTGCCAAACACTCAAGATAATTTTCTTCAATTAGATGAAGAACTTCCTACCCTATCCTGCCAGTGGAGCATCACATTGTCCTGCCGGTGGAGCATTTGTTGGTTCTACCAGTGGAGGAGTATTCCCAAATTTTAGATCAGCTTTTCTAATCCATTTCTTTGAGAATTCTTTCTTAACCTCTTCAACCTTTTCTTTACCTTTCAAGCTAGTACTTTTGTTGTCTACCGATGTACCTTTACTTCTACAAAATTTAGCAATATAACCATTCTTGTTACATGCATAACAAGTTACATTATTTTTCTGAATAGCTTTCCCATAACCTATGCTGGTTTGTGTTCTGCATTGATTTGATAAATGTCCAAATCTTCCACAAACATAACATCTTACATTCATTCTGCAATTTTTCAGAGTTATGACCAACTTTGTTGCATTTAGAGCATTGACCGGTGGGAGGATTGATATTCTGATAATTCCTAGATCTACATTCATTTTCCCTATGACCATATTTATTACAATTAAAGCATTTTCCATTGAATTTATAAGTATTAGGAGGTCTTACCGGTTTTCTATGATCCTAAGTATTTGCAGTACCAGAGCTTTCTCCAACTTCAAATCCAATTCCAGAAGTGTCACCTTTGGGTCTTTGATTCTTCAATAAGGTACCAAGTTCTTCTGAGCTTTTCTTGAATTTTTCTATGTGTTGATT
The DNA here is from genome assembly GCF_030272615.1 of Cryptomeria japonica. Taxonomy (NCBI): domain Eukaryota; kingdom Viridiplantae; phylum Streptophyta; class Pinopsida; order Cupressales; family Cupressaceae; genus Cryptomeria; species Cryptomeria japonica. Next base: position 31,321,140 of record NC_081412.1, on the reverse strand, counting down.
TGCAGTTTCCAATTCACTTTCCAAGATTTCTTTTTGTCTCATTAGTTCATTTGAGTCATTCTGAGTATGCATCAGATCTATCTTCAACATGTCATTTTCATAGCTAAGTCTTGTGTTCTCATTTGCTGCATCACTTAGTCTTCTGGTCAATTCTTCTTCATTCTTCTTTCTGTCCTCAATCTCTTTGCAAAATCTCATAGTCATATCCTGCATTTCATTTTTTGTTGTCATGATCTCTTGTTTCAAATTGCTTATCATATCATTAAGTGATTCCTTTTCATCATTCTCATTTTGCAATTTTTCACAAAGTTCTCTTCTCTTATTTCTTGTAACAGTAAGATTTTCTTGAAGTGCCTGAATGATATCCTGAGCTGCTTTTAAATCATCTTCTAATTTGATATTTTTCAACTTCTCTATATCATAGTCAGTAAGAGCTCCTTCAAGTTGCTTCATCAGATTTTCCATTTTTACCGGTGTCAAGATCTTCCTCAAGCTGTTAGGCTATTGAAAATAGAGGACCCAGCTCTGATACCAATTGTTAGGGTTCCCACAGATACTGAGAGGGGGGGTGAATCAGTATCTGACCGGTAATGAAATTTTATTAAAATCATACAGAACATAAAGTAACAGTGTACCGGTATGCAAGAATTAATGTAATAAACAAAATCAAAAACATCCACATGAAAAGAACACCATAACACAAGATGTTTAATGAGGAAACCCGGCGTGAGAAAAACCTCGATGGGATTTGTGACCCACAATATTCACTTACTGGCCAATAAAAGAATATTACTTACAATAGGGGCCTGCACATGCAGGAAGGCCAATTGCCTAGAGCACACTACTCAGTGAGAAGTCACACTGACCTACAATGAGGATTATGCTAATCCAATATTCTATACTACTTTATAATAGCATCTTCAATGCCAGATTCAGTACCGGTTCTTGCTCTGTTCTTTACATATACCCTTGACCTATAATTCGCACATTAGGTCTATCTAATAATTTTCTTTATGCTCGCTTCCCTTCACCTACAAATGTCTACAATGATATCCTTTATATACAAGAGTCATTTTACAATTTGCCAAGTCGGCTTACAATAATAAAATATTACATATCAAAAAATCCTGTCGGCCTTTGTGCTAGTGTAGAGTGGTCTTTTTGATGCTAGTGCACTATCTTGCTTGAATAATGCTTTGCCGGTAGAATGTCTTGTCGGTGCCATAGGAATGCAAGGTTGCCATCAATGACAAAACCTTCAATCACACACAATGTCTCATTGGAGTGTCCATATGCCAACAGGTTTCCCACCATGGTTTTTCCCCTTACAGGGTTTCCACATACAAATATTTGTGTTATGTGTTGTGGATGATTTTGTCTTTATGTTTCATGCATTAATCCTTACCGATATTACAATTAACTGATAAAACTGTCTACTGATATAAAAGGCTGGTTTGTCGATATTAAGCATTAAGTTGGTTAAGTTGTTTTTGGTTTGAATTTATTTGACAACTAATTCACCCCCCCCCCCCCTTCTCAGTTGTCTCTGGGTCCTAACACATAGTTCACCACTTGACCAAAAGATCCTATATGCTAAGGGTTTGGGGTTTTTTAGTGTCCTTGGTTGGAGTGATTGAGACCATAGGAGTAGAAGACTCCTTGTCAATTTGGAGTTGCCTTATTGTGAGTGATCCTTGGGAAGGATAAAGGAAATACACAATTGGATGGTGTCTATTGAAGACCCTTTGAAGGGTGAAGACAATCAAGTTGTGTACAACTCCAAACCCTCTGCATCATCAATGCCAGAGATCTGACATAAATATCAAAGAAAAATCATAAACCACTGAATCATAAGAATAAATACTCCCCCTGAGTAGTAGCATCGCCACATCAATCTAGAAATAGATATGATAATGCATACCAGACTGATGCCAAATAGCATCAATGAATTCTCTACTGGAGGGGTAGAAACCCCTAATCTGTCTCTGAGGTACTCAAATGATTCTTTAGGAAAAGTTTTAGTGAAGATGTCTGCAATATTCTCTTTAGTGTTCACATAAACCAATCTAACTTCATTTTCTTCTACCTTGTCCATCTTCATTTAATTTATTCCTAAAAACCCATTTAGATCCAATAACATTTTTATTTTTTAGGCCAGGGAACTAAAATCCATGTGTTATTCTTTTCTATCTAATCTAATTCTTCTTCCATAGCTTTCATCCAACATTCACCTTTACATGCTTCAGTTACTAATACCAGTTCAACTTGAGAAATTAAACATACCTCATTAGCTGTCAATCTTCTTCTTGTCATCACCCCATTATTTTTATCCCCAATGATCAGATCTTCTGAATGATGCAACCTTACATACCTAGGAGTCTTCTAACTCTCTATTCCTCTTTCACGATCTTTAGTTACTGTTGAATTTTTGGATACTGTCGGAGTAAATGGTTCAGCATTATGTTCTAGTAAAGGTGTTACCAGTTCAGTTATGATCATTTCCACTGTCGGTTCTTACTCATAAATTTTGATTTGACTTCTATTCTGCTCATCCACCTTGACATTAGCGCTCTCCACAATTCTCTGCAATCTTTTTTTATAACATCTATATGTTTTTCTTTCATTAGAATAACCAATAAATATTCCTTCATCACATCTAGGATCAAATTTGTTAATGAAATCATCTCTCCTAATAGAACATTTATTACCAAAGATTCAGAAAAACTTAACTGTAGATGTACTACCAAACCATAATTCATAAGGTGTCTTGTCGGTTTCCCCTTTGATATGAACTCTATTGAATGTGTAAACTATTGTGCTCACTACTTCTCTCTAGTAGATATGAGGTAGATTAGCTTCCATCATCATGGTTCTAGCAGTATCCAAGATAGTTATGTTCTTTATTTCCACAACTCCATTCTGCTGAGGTGTCCGAGGAGTAGAAAATTATCTCCTTATGCTATTCTTCTCAAAAAAGTTATTAAACTCACCATATGTGAATTCTCCACCATGATCTGACCTTAAGCACTTAATCTTCAATCTTGTCTCAGTTTCAACCTTAACTTTTTAAACGTTTCAAAAGCCTCAGATTTCTCCTTTAGAAAAGTAACCAACATCATTCTAGAGTAATCATCAATGATTAGCATAAAATATCTATCACCTTGAAAACTTTTGATTCTAGCAGGGCCACACAAATCAGTATGAATAAGATCAAGAACATTAGATTTTTCTTGTATACTCTTAAAAGAGGTTCTAACCTATTTTCCCATTTGACATTCTTTACATACCAGATTATAAGCCTTCACAATCTTAGGTATATCTCTAACTACCTTAGTTGAACTGATCTTTACCATGCAACCAAAATTCACATGACATGGCCTTTTATGCCAAAGACAACTCTCATCAATTTGTGCAATCAAACATGTCTTCTCACCGAAATTCAAATGAAATATATTACCTTTTGTCTAAGTATTGGTTGCAATCTCCAATCCAGATCTATTAATGATTTTGCATTTTCCGATGTAATAAAAATCCCTTATCCACCAATTGTCCTACACTCAAAAGATTATGCCTTAGACCTTCAACATAACAAACATTATCAGTATTGTGCTTACCATATAATGATATAGTTCATCTTCCTTTGATCATGCATGCTTTGTCATCTCCAAATCTAACTTGACTGCCATCAAATTCTTGCAAAGGTAGAAACTTCCTTTTATCTCTAGTCATATGATGTGAACATCCACTATCAATTAGCCATTCATCCTTATCTTCAATTTTAGCAGGAAGGGCCTTTTATTTAGGTACATTCTCTTCCAGTGTTGAAACATCTTCCTTGATATCTAGGAACACCCATTCCTTTCCATTGCCAGAACCACTAGCAAAGTCGTGTTGGTTCATCATCAGAATCAATCACACCTTCTTCATCCACAAAGTAACATGATTTGTCTCTATTTTTCCTATACTTATGCTTGTTCTGATATCCAAGGTTAGGCTTAAAAGATCTTCTAGTTCTTTCTTCAAATCTTCAATTCGTTTTAGGACATCTATATGCAAAATGACCTATTTTATTACATGCAAAACATTTAAAAGGTGATTTTCCTTCATAGTTACTTCCTACCTGTCCTTTAGGTACTCTTCTAGCAAATAGGGCTTCATGTTGCTCAAATTATTCATCTTCCCTTTTCATATCATCTAATTACATTCAAAAAAATCTTTCTAATGTTGTTGGCCAGTTGATGATGTAAACACATGAAAAGCATGTTCAGACTTCATAGCTCTAGAAGGTCCAAATTCTTCAAGCTCAAAAGTAGATAATTTCCCAACCAAGGTATCCCTATTGATAGAAGTATTAGCCATTTTTCTCAATTCATTAATTGCAGTAGCCTTCATCTTATAAGTCGGTGGTAAAGCTCTCAAAACTTTAGAAATTATTTCATCTTCACTCAAAGATCCACCACAACATTGAATTCCCATGACAATTTCATTTACCCTTTCCATGAATGCAGTAATCTTTTCATCTCCTTCCATTTTCAAATTTTCATATCTCACCTGATAACCATCAATTTTAGAAATCTTAATAGTAGGGTCACCTTCATTTAGAGTCTCCAACTTGTCCCATATAGCTTTTGTTGATGATTTGTCAGTCAATCCCATTATTTGCTGATCAGAAAGTGTACACAAGAGGGCTTATCTAACTCTACAATCATTCTCAAGCTCCTTATCCATGTTTTCCTAAGGAGGATTACTAGATGCCAGATTAAAAGGAGTAAACCCATTCTTAGTGATCTCCCAAATTTCCTTACCAAGACATCTCAGATGAGTCTCCATCTGAATCTTCCATACTCTATAATTTGTTCCATCAAGCCTAGGAATTTCTCTCTGAAAGACAACTGCAAATGAACTAGATGAACTTGAATTGTTAGATGCCATAGGATCTTCCTCAAGCAGTTAAGCTTCTATAGAGAGGACCAGAGCTCTGATACAAATTGTTAGATAGTTCAAATAACTAGAAGACAACTGAGAGGGGGGGTGAATCAGTCGTCACCAGATTACCAAAACCTGAAGCATTTAAAACTTTATTACTAGAACACATAAGATCAATACCAGAATACATAAACCAATTACCAAAATAGCAGGTATACCAATTAAGCACAACCAACAATTAGAGAATAGTTACCATCCACATGACATCAAGATTTGTAAGTGGAAAACCTAGTAAAGGGAAAAACCACAGTGGCAAGCCTACTCATAGTCAGATAATACTTCTGTAGTAAGTATGTGATTACAAATTGAGGGGTCTACACTTTCAGGAAGGCCAATAGTCTAGAGCACACTACTCATTACAAAAGGAGTCTCACTAACTACATAAGAATCCAGACTACAATCTAGAAGGAAGAATGAACTACAATGATAGCATCTCCAATGCTTGAGTATTGTTCCGATTAAGCTCAATACTGGAGGACTTAAACCTCTTGCATAAACCCAACTCGATCACCTATGATCGACCAAATCCTCTCCTATACCATTCCATCCATATCCATCATGATTTACAATAAGATAATACATATATATATACAAACCCTCGACCATAAACAATAAAGTTGGCCACCAAACAATAAACCAATTACATAATTATTAAACATGTTGGCCTAAGACCAAACAAATATCATCCAACCCATAAGACGTCCCAAAAACACATCGAGAAAACCAAACAACACCTTACATTAAGTCGGTCCATAACCTAGATAGAACTGGACCCAATTTAGGTCCACACACACTAAAGCAATGATCCCAATCAGCCAAGTCTCAAACACGATCACCATCAGCATATTGAATCTCTACTAGAAGTCACACCAACACCACTTATGCATAGTATCAAAATATCTTCAACAAATCTCTACCGGTGAAACCCTCACTAGATCAACAAACCAAGATTACCCGCATATAATATAACATTTGATCACCAAATCAATACCAACTAACAGAACATGAATTTGAGTAGCATGAATAAAAAATCTAAGACAATTCCATAAGCCAAAGCATATTGGAGTATACCGGATCATCATGATTTAACCAACCAAAACCCAAACATCCTATCGGGACCAATCAGATACCGGTAAATAGCCAAAGTAGCTAGTGTTGACATCAAGGACAAAACATCAATGGAACATATAATCAATTCCTCCAAATTGCCAACAAGAATCACCAAAAAACAACCGGATAGAAATCAAGAAAAAAGAGGTTGAAACCAGATTAAAAGTTTACGTCGTGAATATGAATCACGATGGTGCTACCTATTCTCATTAGAAGAGGCGCACTAGCTAGAGAAGGAGAATTCAAGAAACTAGGTTTGGGAGATGAAAGAGAAATCATTTCTAGTTTGATTAATCTCACCTAGGAAGTGAAAATAAGTGCACCACAATACATTAGAGTCACTTTTGTGTTAGATGAAGAAGAGGAGATAGCAGACAGAATTGACACTCAAATTGAGAGAGATTTGGAAGCCAAGAAATTGCAAGATCGAGTTTCTCCTAGATAAGTCATTCAAAGGCAAGCTGTATTCAATAAGTTATCATCTTCAATGGTATTTCCACATAGAGTATTGGATGAAGTGCTACAACTAGATCTAGAACTAGGTAATGTGCAAGAAGATATTCTTTCAAGATGAAATGACCTAGATTGGAGAGTTAGAAGAAGTGAAGAAGAGTACACCAAAATTCAAATCTTGTTATACCAAGATGAAGCAAAGGCTAAAAGAATCTGAAGAGCTACTGCAAGATCACTTTGTGATCAACAGAACCCACAATGAGTTTGAAGAAATAATTGCTTCATGTTGGAGCACATAGGATTCTTCTCACTTGAGAAACACCAAAGGATATTTAGGTCAACACAAGGAGAGAAGGAACTAACTGAATTGCAATTTATTTCAAGATCAAAATGCGTGAAGAAGGGAGAGACATTAAAGGAATCTATATTGAGAATAAAAGATCAAACTACTTCAACTACTTCATCCAATAAAACAAATTCATCCCAAACTCCATCACTTCAAGAACAAGTCCAACTTGCAATTCAAATGAGTATTCAAGCAGTTACACAATTAATAAATCTAGCAAGTTCTCAATCAACTGCCCAACCAAGTTCACAAGGAATAAGAAGCATGATGTCGGGACAAGGAAATCCTCCTCCTCCTCCTCTTCAAGTGCTCAATGGAGCTAGGTGGTTGGTCAATAATACATCACCGTTGGAATTAGCAGTATATCATGATATGCCTAAAAATTCAAAGAACTTCTGCCCTAAGTTCAATGTAAATGATTCCAATCGTATAACAGAAGATAATATCAATATGTTCAAAGATCTTCTTGTTGACAATTGGCAGAATTGATTATGTGTTGCATTGATGTTTTGTCATTGATGGCAACACCAGTTGTTTTGGTTGTTTACTAGTTTTCAATAGGTTCTGGTAGAGCAACTGGATTATGATATTGATCTGGTATGCTCTAATATGCTTTGATATGTGGAATTGGTTTGGATCTGTCATTCATGTTATTCAGATGTGTATCATGATCAGTTGGTTTGGGATTTGATGACTCAGGAGCTATCATTTGTTCTAGTAAGCCTTTTGGTCACTGATAAGGGTTTTACTAGTAGAGCTTTGTTAAAGATCTTTTGATGCACTTGATAAGTGGCATTGGTGCAGCTTCTAGATAGATTTCAAGATGTTGTTGGTTATCTTGTTCATGTTCCTATTGATCAGTGGTTTTGAATTTGGGTCCAGACCTAGTGCTATCTTATTCGACTAGGTTATGGACCGATTTATGTAACATGTTGGTGGATGATCCTGATGCATTACCATTTGGGTTTATTTATTGGATTATGTTGTTTCAGTCGTAGGCTAACTTGGTTGATCATCAGATTGTGAGTTTATGTTATGAATTTATTGTATTATCTTTTAGGTGGCTGACCTAATTGTTTAGGTCCCGGGTTGGTATAAATATGATGTAAGATCTCTTTGTAGATCATGGACATATTCGTGGGCTTTTGGGATATAGGATTATCTGTGTGCGAATAAGGTTGTAATCTTATGCTGAGGTTTTGGTTGATCATAGATGATCCAATTGGGTTGGTGAAAGAGGTTTAAGACCTCTGGTACTGAGATTAACCAGAGCTATATTTAGGCATAGGTGATGCTATTCTTGCAGTTCACTCTTCTTTCCAGATTGTAGTCTGGATTTATTTGTAGTCAATGAGGCTCCTTTTGTGATGAGCAGTATGCTCTAGGATGTTGGCCTTCCTACATGTGTAGGCCCCTCTTTTTGTAATCACATACAAACTATAGATTTATTATCTAACTTTGGGTAGGCTTCCCACTAATGTTTTTCCCTTTACCAGGTTTTCCACATACAAATATTGGTGTTATCTTTTGTGGATGGTTGGTAAATGTTCTATGGTTTATATTTGTGCTTAACTATTATATCTTTTATTCTAATAATAAGGTTTTAATGCTTAAAGTTCTATAATTTATTAACAACTAATTCACCCCCACCCTCTCAGATGTTCACCAGTTATCTGAGTTGTCTAACACTTCTACCAAATAGACAAATTGAATATGGATATGTAGCCTGTAGACTCTTTCCATATTTGTTAGGAGAGGAGGCATACTTTTGGTTCATTCATCTACCAACATGATCAATCAAAACATGGGATGTAATAAAGGATGCATTTATTGCAAATTTTGGCATTCCAAAAACACCTGCTGAGTTATATAGATAATTTGTGGAGATTAGAAGGAGAGAACATAAGCCTATCACTTCTTTTAACAATTAGTTCCATAGAGCCTATACGATATTATGACATCCATATCTCATTGCGGACCAGAGGGAAATTTATTATGGAGCCCTAGATAATTTGACTTCCATGTTCGTAAGAGCCTGTCCCAAACCAAATGATCTGAATGTAGCATTTACAAAATCCATCAAAGTGAGCAAGAACATGGGCTAAAATATCATTGGGCCATTACTCCATATGGTACCTAATGTAGCACCAAACCAATCTCAAGCAATTAGTCAAGCCTTGGCGCATCAAACCCCAGTCCTGAATCTAATTCTACAAGAAATGTACCCTAGCGTGTAGTCATCAAACCAATTGGTACTTCACCCAAGAGTTCCACTTTCTCAAGCCCCTCCAATGTATCCAATCTGCTTGCAAAGTGAATCAACATCTACAACAACACATGAAGAAAAAGATGAAATAAAAGAATTGATTGAATAACTCAAAAAGTTGTCAACTGAACTGACATACTCGAGGAATCAAAATAATCAGTTACAAAGCATGCAAAGCAGTAATCAAAGTTATCAAGTGAATAATCCAAACCAGCAAGAAGAGAATAATCAAGGTTTCTAAAAAAATCAGGGATACCAAAGAAGGACATGGAATACAACTTGTTGGCATTGTGTTGTCATTTATGTCAATCGGTATAGGATGTTACCGGTATCACTAACATTGATGTCAACTAGTGAACAAAAGGTTGTTGGCATTAGAGTTTGATGTCAATCAGAATAGAAGATGGACCGGTATGGGAGAAGTGTTGTTGTGTTGTCATTAGTGACAACCACGTGACCATCTTCATGTAGAAGGAAGAACCGATATGTACCAGTATGATAGATGTGCAGTAATGTGACCTCTCTGAAAAAGGATTGTTGATATGGTGTTGCATACAACCGAGATGAAGAGATTACATGATGAGCATTGGTTATGCTGAAGTGGCAGAATATTGTTTGGTTTACATCAACACCAAAGGAAAAGTAGAAGTATGAGTAGGCCACTAGATTGCTAGTGTAAGGATAACTAACAAGTCTCTCACCAGATGAAGAAGTTTATCACCAGTTGACAAAGTATGTTCCTTCTATGTGTAGGATGACATATTTTATGTGGAGCATGTATCCTCCCCTTGGTAAAGTCACACTTGTATAGGCAAAATGATTCCATGAGATAGGCAGTTGATTGAATGTAGAGACCAGTTGTACAAGTGGAAGATAAGGAAGTCTCTAGAGCATGAGATCAAAAATACACATTGGATAAATGAGGTGTGCTACCAGGACAGTGAAGGAAGAATAAGGAGTTGAGATGGTGTGTTTTTCATCTTGATAAACCAGATGAAAGTGAACCTGTTTAATAAAGAAGAATGCTAGTGAGTCTGCAGGAATATACATGGGATACCAAGATGTTGAAGGAAGGTTGATGCAGAATAGTTGGAGTGTGATGACTTGGTGTCATCAATGTGTCTCACTAACAAGAAGGAAAGTATGTTTCCTATCGGCAGACACATATACTGGAATCTGCATTGGTGATAGTTGACATGTTATGTAAACCAGTGAAACATCAGAGAAGAGACAAGAAAGATGAAGTTCTCACCTGGTAAAGAGGAGTCCAGAAAACTAAAGGATGATGACATGTTGTCATCAGGATGGCTACCGATAAGCATGAGAACTGATGAGGAAGAAAAGAGGCTAAGAATTGTGACTCCCATCTGATATAGATGTGTATGTTTTGGATTGATATGTCTAAAGACTGGTAGAGTGTGAGACACAAGCAGAGAAGTGAAGCGCAAACCTAAGGGTTACACTGATAGATTAGAAAAGGTCATTACAAGAAGGACAACCGGCAAGGTGGCTAGTGCTGGTAGGGTTAGTGAACTGGTGTGGGTGTACCGATTATGAGTGTGGTCGCTGACTAAGCTAAACCGACAAACTAATGTGTTAAGAAGGATACCAACTATGATGCCACATGGAGATGAGGTGGTGAATGTGTAGAGGACTGTGATGTTTGGTGTCAAAGAGGTAGTTGTGATTGGTCCAACATTAATGGTGACTAAGAAGCTCAAGGTAGAGTTACAGAGGTGTGTGGCTCTAGATACAGGATAGATTAATTGTGTAGATTGGAGTTGGTGAAGGAAACAACTGAGCCATTTATGGTGATTGACTGAGAAAAGCTGACAGATTGATTGCAGGTTGCTGAAAAAGGAAGGTGTGTTTTGTATGACACGATAATGGTGGAAATAGGCAGGCAATCATCTCAAAGTTGTGATCCGATCAAATCTAATTGGATTCAATGTGCCTCGTGATCAGTGGAGAAAAACCTAAGGTGCCAAGTTTGAATTGGTTCTTGGTGAGAATTCTGGGCTATATATGTGCAAGAAAAAGACATTGTTAAGTGCTACTAAATAGAAATATATTGTGTTGCTATGAAGTGTACTACTTATGCATGTGAGAACAAATCAGACAAGTGCATAAAGAATATCTAAGAAGATATTGTGTGTAAGGGAGAACTTGGTTGAAGTTTTCAACCACTAGAAGAGCAGAACTGGTAGTGTCCATACCGACAGTGCAGAAGAGAAGGAAGTTGCAGAGAAGGAAGAAACAAAACTGGTAGAGTTTAGCACCAGAAAAGTGCAAAGTTGTGGGGAAAAGATCCAACAGAGAAGAAGAAGAGGAGAGGTGTATAGGTAGAGTTTACCAGTAGTTAAGAATCAAATGAGAGTGGCAGGAGAAGTGTACCGGTGTAGCAGAGAAGTTATCTCACCGACAGAGTAAGGTATATGAGATGGTTACAAGATTCACTTGTAACAGTATTACTAATTTTGTATTTGAAGTTATCTTTGAATTCACAGAGTTGTAGCTCAGTGCAAGGGTTGTTCCTCCTTTAGGTTGTAGCCCATAAACTAGTTAGGTGTTGGTGCTCCTTGGGTTGGTGCCCTAAACATTGTAACAAAGTTTCATTTTGAGGCTGGATTGGAGCAGTAAACTCCAACAGCATTGCTCATCAAGGTTTTCCCATTTTGGGTTTTCCTCATATATATTGGTGTTATGTGATGTCCCTTGTGTATGTTTGCATTTGTGTTGGTCTTCCCACTAACTGATAAGTTTTGATTGTGTAAGATCCCATAACCAGTATACACACCTAGGATAGCTAAAGGGAAAAAATTTGAGAACCACTGATTCACCCCCCTGTTAGTGGTGCATTATGTCTAACAATTGGTATCAGAGCATACGTTCCCAGTTAGATGAGCTTTCTCTAGCTTGGGTAGATTTTGGGTTAAGGACACAATGGTTTGTTTAGTGTCAAACCCTGCTCCGGTGCTTAATGGATAAAACTATGCCATTTGGAGTTGCAGAATGGAAGTTTGCCTATCCTCCCTGGGTTATGATGTCTGGATGGTGGTTATTAATGGTCTCCCTAGGAATGTTTGTCCTCCCACTGACACTAAAGAAGAAAGAAGATGTATATGCAATGAAGCAGCCATGAAGGCTATATTCAATGGGCTCACCAATGATGTTCTCTCACAAGTGGATAAGTGCAAATCAGCAAAGAGTCTATGGGATAGATTGAAGAAGCTATATGGAAATGAACCCTGCACCACTGTATCAACTTGTGAGGATGAGAAGATCTTTGTAGTTTTAGGATTCCCAAAGATACTGAGAGGGGGGTGTGAATCAGTATCTAACCGGTTATAAAAGTTACTTGATTTAAAACATAAAAACTATATCAATACTGTGTACCGGTAAACCCGAAATAAAGCAATAAATAAGAATAACAACATCCACAAGAAAACACACCATAACATAGTAGTTTAATGAGGAAACCTGGTGTGGGAAAAACCTCGGTGGGATTTGTGACCCACAATATTCGCTTACTGGCCAATAAGTGAATATTACTCTTACAATAGGGGCCTGCACATGCAGGAAGGCCAAGTGCCTAGAGCTCACTGCTTAATTACAAAATGGGAAGTCTCAGTGACTTACAAAATGGATTATGTAAATCCAATATCTTGTACTGCTTCAAAATAGCAACTACTATGCCAGATCCAGTACCGGTTTTAGCTCTACTTCATACATAAACCCTTAACCTATAATTCACATAATAGGTTTGCCTTATTTCACCTATCTTCTTCCTTTCAAATGTTCTATAATGATCTCATACATATATGAGTCATTTTACAACTTGCCAAGTCGGCTTACAATGATTTTACAATAAATTACAAAATATATTACAAACAAAATTTCTATCGGCCTGGGTGCCAGTATACTTCCTTTCATTGCCGATAGTCTCTGGTGTAGAGTCTGTCTTTAGTGGTGCTAGTAAATTGTCTTGTCAGTATCATAGGATTGCAAGGTTGCCATCAATGACAAAACCTTCAATCACCTACAATGTCTCATTGGAGTGTGCATTTGCCAACATGCAGCAGATACATGTACAGATGATAGAGGCAGCTTTGATTGTTGTAGCTATAATGATGATGAGGAGACTCATCTTTTCATGGCCCATGAGACAGTCATTGAAAATCACACATCAAAAGGGGTTAATGTAGATAAATCCCACCAGTATGATGTGTTTGATAGTGACACTGAAAAGGAATAAGAAGATGGAGACAAGGTAAATAGATCTAGCCAATACGATGTATTTGGAAATGATGATGAAGAAGAAGAAGATGCAGAAGTAGATCTTGAGTGTGAACTGGTAAGTGCTCTAGAAGAGATGCAAAATGTTAGAAATGAATTTAAAAAATACAAAAGATCAGTTCATGAGGATTGCAGCCCGTTGAGAACTTGCCTTGAAGAATCAAACCAAAAGGTTGGTTTATTGACCACTCAACTAGAAGAGGCAAAAAGATTGACTAATGACTTGAAATTTGTCTTGGACTCCAAGGAAAGTGAAATGGAGATGCTGAGGAAAGGATACAAGATGTTCAAGAATGTTGCTATTATGGAACATACCCGGTTGGTCAATAGTCTTCAAGAATCAGAATTAGCCCTTGCTGATTTGAAAGAACAAGTGGTTGATGCTAAGAATGTGAATGTGAAATCCAGATCGGATCCCGATGCCAACATGTGTAGGTACAAAGTGTTATAGCAAGAGGTGGAGACTAAAGGAAAGGAGTATCATGCTCTTAAGGATGAAGTTGCAAATCTCACATTAGAGTTGAATAAGTGCCAAGATGAGTTTAAAATGAGAAAGAAATATGATGGTGGCACTAAATCCTTGGATAGGATGTTAAGCCTGCAAAAACATTCCAAGGACAGTGGAGGACTAGGATGTGGTGCCGATGGATGCTCCACTAGCAAGGAAACTTCTCAAGAAGACATTCAATTTGTCTCCTCAAATGGAAAAAGTAAAGGACAAACCTTCACAATCTGATATGCTACAAGAAGGAATCATACAAATCTAAAAGGAAAAGGAAAGATGAGGGAAAACAATGTTACTGGTAGCATGAATAGGAGAAGACCTCCTACTGGTAGAAGACAAAGAAATGTTTTTGCCGCCAAGTCAAGACAAGCATGGCAGAAAAAGAGATCAGATGGAAGATATGTAGAGAATGGACAACCTTGGATCCATTCTCAAAGAAGAAGAAATGGTGATGCCAAATCGGTAAGATCACTTCATGTTTGGCAGAATAAAATTGTAAGTAATAAGCCTCCTTTCTTCGGTTATTATTTTGGATGTAAATATTATGGCCATAGGGCAGAAGAGTGTAAAATGAGGTCTAGGAATAGACAAAGTGTTCTTCCTACGTATAATAAATCAGATGGCTATAGAGTTAAGGCATATAAGTAGAATGTTTCACAGAGTAGAAGCATGCATGTTCCTTTTCCCGGTTATGCTAACAAGAATCCATACACTGCTCCTAAAAATGTAAACATTGTGTGTTATAACTGCAATGGATTAGGACATAGAAGTTATGAATGCAGGAAGAAGTATATGCATTCCTATGGAAACTGAAGGATCAATCATGCTCAGTATAAGATTAGGTATAGGGGATATGAGCAGCATAGACTAGCTTGGAACAAGAGGAGAAATATTCCTGCACAATCAAGGAACTCAAGGAAATCAATAACCAGCCAAAATGGCATGATCAAAAAAGGAAGAGCTAACCAGTATGTTATAAGGTTCCCCAATCATGAGGTTGGGATGGATGTTGTGTGCTACTATAGCACTACTTTCGATTGTAATGGAGGATTCCGAAGTGTAAGGATCAATCAATAGGAGAAGAAGAAACCTACTCCCTGGACTAAAAAGGGGAAGAAAAGTGAGACCAAGCAGACATGGAGGAAGAAGCAGGAAAATAGGACCATGCACTGACATTGTGCATTAAATGCACAAGTGTTATCTCCTATAGCTTAAAGGAGGTGGAGGACTCAGGGGGAGTTACATATTGACTAGATCATTCCCCCCTTAGTTGAATGTGGAGAAGGAGATGAACAAACTGTTGTCGGTAAGAGGAAGAATATATGATGGCAGTATGTGTAGTTACCCTTACTACTCATGGAAGATGGTTTACTGCTACAGATGAAATGAATAGTAGCAGAGGAAATTGGAATCAGGAAATAAAGGTAGAAAGGAAAGTTTCCCAGTAATGACAAGAGACTGGTATGAGCAGCATGTTACCGACATAGATGTTAATCAATACTGCAAGATATGTAAGTCAATAAATTGAGGGAACTTTGCAGTAACTCTGATAAGCTAGGTTGGATATGTGACCATGGTTGGCAATGTGGTCATGATGGTAAATGTCATAGGTATTGAGGTGAGTATCATTTTGGAATCTGGCAGATGAGAAATGAAGACCAGAGATCTGTGGTTTAGGGGGAGATCAAAGTTATATCCTCAAATTGATATCAGATATACTGAACATAGAAGCAGATCAAGCAGATGCTCAAGAAGGAGAGAGACTTGTGTTAGTTGTTAAGGGTTGTTTGGTACCTGATCTTTCCATGCAAGTGTTGATGTTTGAGATGATGTTGTGGGTAATCTTCAAAGGGGAAGATGCACCTGCTAACAAGGGGAGAAAGATTCATGTCAGTTCTCAGTAGATACAAGGAGGAATGTTATATTGCTAGTGTCATTTTCCATTGTTTTCAAAGGGGGAGAAAGTTACTATAGTATACCGAATACTACATGTGTTGACATCAATGCCAAAGAGGGAGATTGTTGACATTGTGTTGTCATTGATGTCAACCGATATAGGATGTTACTGTAATCACTGAAATTGATGTCAACTAGTGAACAAAAGGCTATTGGAGTCAAAGTTTGATGTCAAAATGGAATAGAAGATGGAACGATATGGGAGAAGTGTTGGTGTGTTGTCATTAGTGACAACCAGGTGACTATCTTCATGTAGAAGGAAGAACCAACATGTACCGATATGATAGATGTGCAATAATGTGATCACTCTGAAAAAGGGTTGTTGATATGGTGTTACATATAACCGAGATGAAGAGATTACATGATGAGCATTGGTTATGCTAAAGTAGAAGAATATTGTTTGGTTCATATCAACACCAAAGGAGAAGTAGAAATATGAGCAGGCCACCAAATTGCTAGTGTAAGGATAACTAGCCGGTCTCTCACCGGATGAAGAAGCTATCCCGGGCTAGGTGATAGGTTGACTAAGTATGTTCCCTCTATGTGTCGGATGACATATGTCATGTGGATGATGTATCATCCCCTTGGTAAAGTCACACTTGTATTGGCAGAATGATTCCCTAAGATAGGTAGGTGATTGAATGTAGAGACCGGTTCTACAAGTGGAAGATAAGGAAGTCTCCAGAGCATGAGATCAAAAACACACACTGGATAAACGAGGTGTGCTACTAGGATAGTGAAGGAAGAATAAGGAGTTGAGATGGTGTGTTTTTCATCTTGATAAACCAGATGAAAGTGAACCAGTTTAACAAAGAAGAATGCTAGTGAGTCTGCAAGAATATACATGGGATATCTGGATGTTGAAGGAAGGTTGATGCAGAATAGTTGGAGTGTGATGAATTGGTGTCATCAATGTGTCTCAGCAGCAAGAAGAAAAGTATGTTGCCTACTAGCAGACACATCTATCAGAATCTGCATTAGTGATAGTTGATGGGTTATGTAAACTAGTGAAACATTAGAGAAGAGACAAGAAAAATAAGGTTCTCACTTGGTAAAGAGGAGTGTAGAAAATTGAAGGATGATGACATGTTGTCATCAGGATGGCTATCGGTAAGCATGAGAACTAATGAGGAAGCAAAGAGGCTAAGAATTGTGACTCTCATTTGATAGAGATGTGCATGTTTTGGATTGACATGTCTGAAGACCCAGTAGAGTGTGAGACACCAGCAGAGAAGTGAAGTGCAAACACAAGGGTTGCACTGACAGATTAGAAAAGGTCATAAAAAGAAGGACAACTGGCAAGGTGGTTGGTGTCGATAAGGTTAGTGAACTAGTATGGGCATACCGATTATGAGTGTGGTTGGTGACTAAGCTAAACCAATGGAGTAATGTGTTAAGAAGGATACCGACTTTGATTCCACGTGAAGTTGAGGTGGTGAATGTGCATAGGATGGTGATGTCTGGTGTTAAAGAGATAGTTGTGATTGGCCAAACCTTAATGGTGACTACGAAGCTCAAGGTAGAGTTACAAAGATGTGTGGCTTGAGATCTAGGACAAATTGATTGTGCAGATCGGAGTTGGCAAAGGAAACAACAAATCCATTTATGTCGATTGACTAAGAAAAGCTGACAGATTGATTGCAGGTTGCTGAAAAAGGAAGGCACGTTTTGGAAGACACGATAATGGCAAAAATGTGCAGGTAGTCATCTTAGAGTTGTGATCTGATCAGATCTAATTGGATTCAATATGCCCCATGATCAGTGGAGAAAACCCTAAGGTGACAAGTTTGAATTGGTTCTTGGTGGGAAGTCTGGGCTATAAATGTGCAAGCAAAAGACATTGTTAAGTGCTTCTGAACAAAAATATATTGTGCCGCTATGACGTGTACTACTTCTGCATGTGAGAACAAATCATTCAAGTGCAAAAAGAATATCTAAGAAGAGACTATGTGTAAGGGAGAACTTGGTTGAAGTGTTCAACTAGTAGAAGAGCAGAACGGTTAGTGTCCATACTGATAGAGCAAAAGAGAAGGAAGTTGTAGAGAAGGCAGAAACAAAACTGGTAGAGTTTAGCACCAAAAAAGTGCAAAGCTGTGAGGAGAAGATCCAACAGAGAAGAAGAAGAGGAGAGGTGTACCAATAGATTTTACTGATAGTTAAGCAGTAGATGAGAGTAGTAGGAGAAGTGTACCTATGTAGTAGAGAAGGTATCTCACCGAAAAAGTAAGGTATATGAGATGGTTACAAGATTCACTTGTAACAGTATTACTAATTTTGTATTTGAAGTTATCTTTGGATTCACTGAGTTGTATCTCGGTGCAGGGGTTGTGGCTCCTTTAGTTTGTAGTCCATAATCTAGTTAGGGGTTGGTGCTCCTGAGGTTGGTGCCCTAGATCAGGGGTTGTAGCTCCTTGGGTTGTTGCCCTAAACATTGTAATAAAGCTTCATTATGACGTTGGATTGGAGCAGTAGACTCCAACAACATTGCTCACTAAGGTTTTTCCCATCATGGGTTTTCCTCATATATATTGGTGTTATGTGATGTCCCTTGTGTATGTTTGCATTTGTGTTGGTCTTCCCACTAACCGGTAAGTTTTCATTGTGTTAGATCCCATAACCGGTATACACACCTAGGATAGCTAAAGGGAAAATGTTTGAGAACCACTGATTCACCCCCCCTCTAAGTGGTGCATTGTGTCTAACACAACTCCGAACAATGAGAATGTAGTTTCATAGCTAGATAATCCACCTAGTGCACAAAATCAGGACAATCGTCCAACTGACAAAGTATTCTTAGCCGAGGCAACATTTTCTAGTTGGTGCAAATTGCATAATACAAATCAACGCTCAGAGCTCCAATGCTGTGAATTCAAGATAGTTGCAAATATATTTCAGTAAGAAATGTCCAACATGCAGGAACCCTTTAAACCCTCACCTTTTGCCTTTTTTTTTTGAATCATTTAGTAGTTTTAGGAAGAAGCTTCATCGCATACCACCTACTAATCAATTGTTGAGACTATTTGAACCATAAATTCCCTTTGATGAAACAACAATTACAACGATCAACTAGGCTTATCTACACATAGAGATCCTACATTTGGAACCTTGGAGTCTTTTTTGGGTGATCTTTAAGAAAATCTTCAACATCCAAAAGATTTTGTTCAAGAGAGGATAAGATACTTTGGTATTTTATTATGTGTTCACAAATGCATAAAAAAAACATCAACAGGTTGTCGGTATCTTGCATGGTGTTTTGTGTTATAGATTGCAAGGCGACGATGTCCTTCATTGGATCTCCGTACCTTGACCATGTCAATAAGCATCATAATGACCTATAGAAGTGATTTCTTCTCAATAAGATTGAGAGATAGAAACACAATAAACATAAAACACACATCAGAATAGATCCAACATAGAACTACCAAAATATAGAGTGCATGTGAGAGAATGAGGAGGATGGTTAAGTTGGCATGCTCACATAGCTAATTAACCATGGGTGAAAATGTTGAATTATATATATATTTCGAATAGGTAGTTCAATTTGAAATCCGAAGGATATATTTAGTTGGAAGAGGCTTGACTATTTGGAATACTATTAAGAAAGAAGCTTCTCTAGTCAATGATGGTCTCTTCTAGATTATCAAAAATGGGCAGAGCACACATGTTTTTGGGAAGAGTCTTTGGATTGTCATCAATCTCTCCTCTCTTTTTTCCCCATTGTCTAGCCTTTGAGCCATGTTTTTTATGGAATTGGATGGTTTAAATTTGTTGATTTCAAGAGCTTTATTTAGATGGGGGGTTCTTTGATGTATGATTGGAAAGACTAATAGTTTTCTGGAAGGGGGCTAGGTCATCCTTTCTTTAACCCTTGTTGATTGGTCATGTTGTTCTCTTGATTGAATGCATATATTATTGGTTGAGTCATGATATTAAAAGAAATTATACAATGACCCTTGGATACTCATCTCTTGAAATATGACAAATGTGGAAATAAAGATTTTTCTTGTTGGAGAAAAATATGGAATAATGTCTATTGGCCTAAGTGCAACTTCTCCATGTTACTTATGTGTCACAATAAATGTCTCATTTGAAATCTTATAAAAAAGTGTGGATTTTATAGACCCTTCAATTTTTTTTATGTAATATTGAATAGGAGTCTTGGATGTTCATTTTTTCTTCTAAGTCTCTTTTGCTCTTGGTATGTGGAGAGAATGATGTTAGATCTAGAAGTGACTAGTTATCCATGGTACTTCTTTACCTGAGTTTGGGCTACATTGGGTCATCCACTTGTTGGGATTAAGGTGTCTCAACCTTAGTGTAGTGCTCCTCCCTCTTTTGGCTTGTCAGACCTTCTGATTTGTGTTATGTGTGGTTCGACCCTTATTTTGGTGTTGGTCAATTTTGGTTTTGGATTGTGATGCTTGACTATGCTTCTTGGTTTTCTATGTGACTATAATATTTCATGTTATGTGGATGGTCAGAATAATGTTGTTATATATGTTGTATTTTCACTTTGTGTGTGTTACATGATTATAGATGGAATATTTATGTAATGTTAGAATTTTATCTTGATGCTCTTAGATGTATATCTGCCTTGATCTTGCATTGCCTATTATCTCTGATGTTGTTATGTGGTTGTGATCGATAATTATATGTCAATGTCTTTGATGGAATCATATGACGTAGTTTATGATGTGATTATTAGTTGTTGTTCATATATAATGGCTCATTATTGGGTTAGTTTATTTATGAGTTTCTTTACATTTATCGATGTATATTGAATTGAAGTACACTTTTTCTATGTTTGATGTACTTGGGTAAAACGTTGCTTTCATTCCCTATTCACAGTATGATATTTTATGAATTATATATATGTTTGACAATTTGTTTATGTAGCTACAGGTACTGAGCATCGAATCCACCTGAATCATCAGGTCTAAGTGTGCTCTCCAACCCAATGGTAAAATGGACAATGGAGATATCAGTCAAACCCATATTAGACACCCTAGTCCTTTGTTCGTTAGGTCTTGTCAGTCATCACCCTCTGTTAGCTCACTGTGTTTTGAGTTTGTCATAATTTATTACTCCTGCTTATAGTATAATAATTTTGTGGAGTGATTAGTATTTTATCTCTCTTTGTATTTGGGATATGGTTGTTTAATTAATTAATAAATTATGATTGTGGTACTTAAAGTTTTAAAATATTTAAATCATTTAATTATTTCAAAAAGAGTATTCATAAGGGAATTAAAAATAATAACTATTTATTTAAAGATTAGTTAATTAATAATTCATTATAGTTGTCTCATTTGATCTATTATAAACATTTAATTAACTATTCTGTTATTCATGTAATAATCTATTAAAAAATATTATTATCACTTACTGTTTTAAAAATTAAATCTAAAATAAAATAATTGTTATTTATTTTAATTAATATCTTGCATGTGCATGTGGGGGTTACAAAATAATTTAATTAATGGAATTAATTATTGGAGGAATCTTGCATGATGGGAGTTACATTTAAAAAAAGGTATTTTTTATTTTGGTTGCTTGTTTTTTGGAAGGCAAGGAATTTTGTCGTGAATGATTGCTCTGCAATTTTCGCTTCTCTAGGGTTTTCTATTTTTGGGGGTTTTGAGAGGAAGAATTTGGAGAAACTTCTGGCTCTTGGAAAATCAATTTTTGGAAAAGGAGGGAAATCCTGCAAATACTACTTCTTCTCTATTCTCTTTTTTTTGGAAAGCGAAAAAGGTTCTAATCATTGGCCGATCAAGTTTACTACTTCTCACTTTTGGGTTTCAAAAAACCTGTCTTTTAAATTTCAGCTTATGTGGCTTTGTGAACCTTCTCTTCATGACCTCATGATGCAATGGTTGTAGGAGGGAAATCTGGCTTATGGTACTTCAATATACTCATTCATCAAACAACTTCAATGTGTCAAATATAAACTCAAAAGATGGAATAGGCTATGCTTTGGCAACATCTTTTCAAAAAAGTTGCAGGCTCAATTCTAGGTTGACACTATAACTTGCCAAATCAGAGACCAGGGTCTCTTAGAAGAATTATACAGAGTAGAAGTTATGGTTGTTAGAGATTTGGAGGAATGGGAACTTCACGAGGAGAGATACTGGAAACAAAAGGCTAAGGTAAGTGCACCAAGATGGGGGACCAAAAAGGGGTCTGAAGATGCCACTTATTTTTTTTCTGAAATCAACAAAATCTAAACTTCGACGAGAAATTGAAGATAGGTACAGTCAAAATTTGAAGATGCAACAACAAAAAAAGTTGAAGTGTTTTAAATCTACTTTCTACACTACTAATTTTTTTTGAAAATGAAGGAGATTAAGGGTTACAAAAAGGGGCACCGCATTTGTTTGTCTTTTTTTTCAGAAAAAAAATAACATAGCACAACTTTGTATGTTGCCCTAAAAAATTGCATGTTGAAAAAGACAATGTAATGGTGTTGTATTGTTTTACTGGATACTAATAAAATATTATACAATTGTGTTGTGTGGATGTAGCCCATCCTGGGTGAACTACGTTAAATCTATGTGTTATTTGTGTTGTGTATGATTCATCCTTTGTATATTTGAATCTGCATATAATTGTTAATTTATATTTGCTTTGAATTTGCCAAAACCCTAACAATTGGTATAAAATTCATTTATTTCTATAAATTGGTAGGGACTTTCATATTTTAGTGGGAGCTATAGAAGAAACCAAATTCAAGGTCAAGAAGTTCAATGGCTAGAATTATCAGTTATGGAAAATGCAGATGGAGGATTACATGTATCAAAAATATATGTGGTGGTCATTGGAAGGAAAGACAAAGAAATTGATCATGATGTTAGTTGAAGATGAGGATATTTTAGATAAAAAGGCAATGGGGACCATTCGGCTATACCTTGCACCGTATGTAGCATTCAAAGAATCAAAAGCAACAACGATTGAAGCCTTGATACAAGCACTAGCTAAATTGTATAAGAAACCCTCGGCTTTGAATAAAGTATTTCTTATGAAGCATTTATTTAATATGAAAATGAGTGAAAGAGGATATTGATGGTATGATAAAAGAATAAGGATTTGGTCAACTACTGAGAGGGGGGAGGGTGAATGAGTAGATAGAGAACTGATATAAACTTTCACCAATCTCAGAATCAACCTCTCAAAGAAAACTCTAAACTGACAAGTTAAACCATTGAACTACAAATGCAATATCACTATCAAGATAAACAAGTTGACTGTTATAAAATACTAACAGTAAAACAACTTGAAACTCACAAACATTCAAATACTTTACTGACATAAGTAAAACCTCATTTTAGATTGTTGTCGGTTAATGTAACATATCAAAATGGATTTAGCAGTTAAGAAATTTAACCATAGTAAACATAACCACAAAAACATTCACCACTTGAAACAATATTTTTAGCGTGGAAACCCAAATGGGAAAAACCACGGTGGGGATGAATACCCACAAGTATTCTGAACTCTTCTGAAGTTTGCCCTATTAGGAGCCAAGCCTATTAAAGCTTTGCCAAAAGTCCTGTTAAGAACAGATCCTATTAGGGACCATCCAGTTAAGGGATTGACTATAATGCCCTATTAGAAGCAATACCCTATGAGGAGTAACCTCGGTAGAGGATTTGAAATCCAAGCTAATGGACCACCTAGTTAGAGGATTTGAATAACACTAAGCTTGTTAGAGCTTACCCAATTAGGGGATTTTACTGTTACAATTGTTAGAAAACAATACACATTTGCTGATCTATTTGAATAGCACTACACTTGCTTGTTCAATTCCTTTTCATGCCCCTATCTACCTTTACACAAACTACAGATACATCATCTGGTTCAGCAACCACACTCAACTACAACGTTGCCAACACTACAACAAAACAACTCATTGACCTTATAAACAAATCACTAGGTCGGTAACTAAACAAAAACCTAATTCTCTCATAGAGATTACAAAAAAGTCAGTTCAAGTATGACCGTTGGATTACATAACAATCTCTACACATCATTCAAGATAGCCTCAACCACTCCTTGATCACCACTTCATAGAACATTGTAACTCATCACGCGGTTTGCATTACATGCAAAATACTTGCTCATTCCCAAGATAAAAACCGTTGTCTCAATGAGCCAAAAACACTTAGAAACTTTTCTCATACAACATGCATATGTGTCATAATCATTACCACTCATCATCATATCATAAACCAGTATAACCAATTAACCAAACTTAATCGGTTAGGGCTTATCATATCAACAGGTAGGGTTTACAGGTTCAACTCTCCAATATATAACAATAATAGTTCACTCCACAAACTCACCTACCAGTTACAGCTCCCTTCACTAGCTCTTCCTACCGTTTACAAAATAAAATTATAACAATATAAGTATCGATTAATTAACATCAATGACAACATAACATTTCATTAATGCAGCCATGAAACATAGGAGGAGAGGAGCGTTGAGCGGGAAATTCAAATTTAAAACATGGGGATGGCGGAACTCACTGGAATGGCGGGCTTTCTGCAGCTGGATCTGGTAATCATTAGGTCCCTAGGCATCTCAGGGTACTGAGGGGGACAAGGTGACAATTAAATCGATGGAAGATATAGATTCCAAAACTGGGGACCCACATGATAGAGGTAAAGAAAAGAAATGGTCAGCTCTTTTTGGAGTCAGGCCTTTGGTGCAATCTGGACTTCCAGAAGTTAAAAATCTTTCTGATCTGGCAACAGGGGTTTTTGCTATATCTATACCAGATAAGCTAGTTGATTTCACTGTATCTAGCTTAGCTATGCCCTTGGTTGGACGGTTCACTAGTTTTAGACCTAATATTGATGTCGTAAGGAATTTTAGAAGGAGAAAATGGGTTCTCAAAGGTCAAGTGGATGTGGCGGCTCTGCCTACGGGTTTTTTCTCCTTTGTTTTTAATAATGAAGAAGATATGAATAAAGCGCTATGTGAAGGGTTGTGGATGTTTGGCAAGTCAACCTTGGCTTTACAGAAATGGGCTCCTAACCTTTCCTTTAGATGATTCATTTTTTTGTGTCAGTGCCTGTTTGGACGCATCTTCTTGGCCTTCCATTGGAGTTCTAGAATGAGGAGGTCTTTAAAGGGATTACGGGATCATTTTGTGAATTTCTATCGATTGACCCATTGACTACAGCTAAATCTAGGTTGGTTTTTTCTCTTACTTATGTTAATGCTAATCAAATGATGGATATGCCTCAATCTATTGAGATTTTGTCCAAATTGGGGAAATGGACCCAAGTGATTGAATATGAATCTCTCCCGTTTGTATGTTTTCATTGTAAAAATTTGGGTCATTGGGCGAAATCTTTTCTATCCAAGAAGCGTAAGAAAGGTAAAAATGATAGCAACTCAAAGCTGAAATGGAAAATGAAAGGGAAGAATGATGATCCACCCTTAGAGGTTGTCCCTGAGAAGGAAGTGACCAATATGGAAAATGAGGAAAAGAAGGGTTTGAATAATAACAATAAAAAATCAGTTTATGCCTGTTCTAATAGTCAATAAGAAAGTAACAAGGAGGAAGAGTATGTGAACAAAGAAAAGGTTCAAAAATTTGAATCAAAGGATTTGAAGGTTGGTCCTATCATCTAGGGTAAAGATGATGAGTTTTCCTATGATGATGCTTTAGCTTCATCTAATAATAAAGAAAATGAGGAAGACTTTAATGAAGCGCAAGATTGTAATATTTCAGATACTGTGCCTTTTTTGTTATTAACCAATGGAATTCTTAAGTAGACTGGAAATATGATCCTAAAATCCCAATGCAAAACTCCTCCTAAAAGTATGGAAACAATGGCTCTTGATGGAAATCTCAGGATTTTTGGTACTAAAGAAGGCAAGTGTAATAATGGAGGACCCAATGGAGGTATTTCAACCAAAAGAAAGAATAATTAGGTGGCAGATGTTGGAAGTCACAACAAAAAATAGGGGAGACCCTATCTAAAGAATTAGAGGGAACGGGAAAGTTGGAAGAACCGTGCTGATGGAACACATAGCTCCATTGAGTCAGCCTTATCCCCAATTAGAGTATGAAGATAATTTCATGGAATATTAGAGGGTTGAATGACCCCCATAAGAAGGATGTGTTGCGTAATATTGTAAGAGATCATAAACCGGATGTAGTCCTTATTCAAGAAACTAAGATGTGTAAGGATAAAGTGGAAAGGATTAGAATTTTCAAAAGTAATGGGGTAATTGGAACAAGTTTGGAAGGTGCCTCTGGAGGTACAACTATGTTTTGGAATCAGAATACTATTAAAGGTAAGGAAATTGCTTCAGGGGTTAATTGGACTTGATTTTTACCTGAGCATATTAAGGATAACTTTTTATGGGTTATCACTAGTATCTATGCGCCTAATTCTAAAGCTGGAAGAACTAAATTTTGGAGGAGTCTGGCTGAAGATAGACTAAGTTTTTCTGATAAAAGCTGGATGATTATGGGAGATTTCAATACCCCTTTAAAAGAGGATGAAAAGATGGGAGGCCTTTCTTTGCAATTGGAGGGAAGACAAGATCTTATGGAATTTATTAATGATCAAGATTTGATGGATATGGATCTCCAAGGGATTAATTACACTTGGACCAATAGAAGAATTGGTTCTAATCTTATTCAAGTTAGGTTTGATAGATCCGTGATTTCTCCCAATTGGTTTTCTAAGTATAATTGTTCTTTGGTGTCTATCATTAAGATTGGTTCTGATCATTATCCTATTTCTTTCATTGCCAATTCAACTTCTACAAAGTGAAATTTTCCTTTTAGATTTGAAAAAGCTTGATTGTCCCACCCTTCATTGGAAATCTATGTTGATGATTGGTGGAATTTGGAGGTTGAGGGTACTGCCTTATTTAGAGTGGCCAAAAAGCTTAATATTATCAAAGTCAAAGTTAAAATCTGGAACAAAGAGACTTTTGGAGATATCTTTAAAATGAAAGCTCACATTAAGACAAATATTAAAGAAGTTCAATATAAAATTCAAGTGGAAGGGCTTTCTAAGGATTTGAGGAATGTTTAAAATGGGTTGCTATCCAAATACCATGAAATTATCTCTAATGAAGAAACTTCTTGGAGACAAAGGTCAAGAGAACTGTATTTGAAGGAAGGTGATAAAAATACCCAGTTTTTTCACATGATTGCTCTTAAGCATAGGGTGGCCAACAGGATTTCTAGTTTATCCTACAATAGGGGGGTTTTATCGATTAAATCATCGATCAAAAGCTTGGTAGTCATCATAATTCTGATGATGATAATTTTTATCAAAAAAAAATAATTATTATCAATGTCGGTGTTTCCTTCCTTCGATGGCTCTTTTATATCGATGAGACATCGCTGGGTCTCATTGATACCTTTTGAATTCGGATCGATGAGACCCAGTGGTGTCTCATCAATATAAAAGAGCCATCGAAGGAAGGAAACGCCGATGAATTCCAGAAAGGACTCATCGAAGATAATAACTTCATCGACAAAAGATATCGAAGAAAGCAGAGAGGGTCTTCATCGATGGGAAAAGTTCTCAAGGAAATAATACTATCGGTGCAACATAAAAAGGACCCACCGAAAGGAGAGTTTTCATCGAAAGAATAATATCAATCAGACAAAAGGAGGCTATATTGATAAAAGATATCGATGAGGATATAGGTTTTGAGGAGGTTAAAAGGCATGTTCTTGATATGCGTGGCTTTGTCAATGTAACTTTATCGGTGAGATAATAGACTCATTCATCAATGGGGCATAGTGATATCAATGAAAGAAGTATTTTGATGGAAAAATAAAGGAGCACACTGAAGCCCAAGCTTTCTTCAACATAAAACCCAATGGATATCAGATATGTTTCGATGAGCAGACAGCCATACTGACTGAATATAGTATTTCGATGAAGGGAAAAAATACTTGATCGAAGTAATATTTGAAATAAAAGTATTGTTGATAGAAACAAAGAGATCGATGGACTAAAGAAACAAATGATCGAAAGACATATCCTCATCAAAATTATTATTGATTGCCGCTAAAATCAGAAACAAAACCCACAAAAGGTCACATTGCCATTAAATTTGAACGTGTGCTCGAGTGACCGTTGTCCAAAACGGCCATTACTAACTGATTAAATATGCCATAAGTAGTGGATCAACATCAAAGCACACAGCATTAAGGAATTCACAGGTGATGAACTGAAAGCAATAATTGGGCGAATTCACAGATAAAGCTTAGTAATTCAAAGTAAGTTGTTTGCACACAGACCTCTTTTTTAAAATTCAAATGGAATCGTCATCTAAAACTAATAAGACCAGAAAGGGAAAAGAACCTATCGCTACAGAAGAAAAACCTAAAAGATAGAAAAGGGAAGGGCGTTCTTTGGCCTAGGACCTGATTGACCAGTGGCCATCATC
Source organism: Cryptomeria japonica (assembly GCF_030272615.1). Taxonomy (NCBI): domain Eukaryota; kingdom Viridiplantae; phylum Streptophyta; class Pinopsida; order Cupressales; family Cupressaceae; genus Cryptomeria; species Cryptomeria japonica. The sequence goes on along the minus strand of NC_081412.1, from coordinate 31,292,787 downwards.
TAGTTTGAGGTCCAAGAAGATTAGAGTTGATGAGGAAGGCCTGGAGGACCGGTTTGAGGATCTTGGAGACATATGGATGAAATTGAGAGGGTATGAATTATTCATATATGGGTACAACAGAAGAGTTGCCCCTCAACCTATCAACAATTTATGGTGAATGAACTTAGGAAGGTTAGTTGTGGCTAATGTATTCATGAATGTGGAACTCATGAAGGCATTGGCAAACAATTATGACTCTAAAACCAGGACCATATATAACTACATGGGTGAGCCAATTCTTGCAATCAGAAAGAAGGTTATTGACATCGTGTTTGAGTTGGATTGGGGATTTGAAAAATTGATTGACCTCAAGAAGTTAACAAGTGAATTTTATTAACCTAGAGCACATTTACAAAATGCGGAGACTCCCTATACATAGACCTAGGAATGCAGGGTCCTTAGTGCCACTAGGTCAGGATGACAAAGCTCCCTATGATGTCAACTCTTTCCATCCATATTTCAATTATACCTATTACTATGTTGCCCAAGTGCTAGGGATAAAATCCCATCCTTTGATGGATATTGCAGCCATGGTCATTTGTGTCGATTTGCAGTCTAAGGACCCCCGCTTCTTTGATTTTTCTGCTTATTTGGTTGAGGTTTTGAATCATGGGTTAGAAAAGTTAAAGGGGGATGTCATCAATGTTCATTTCAAGTATTATTCCTTACTTATGCATATGCTATTGTATGTGGGCCAAGATGAAGGGTTATGGCCAAAAGAGTTATGTGTCAGGACATATGACAATGTTGGGATGAGAAAACCAATGCAACTATGGGTTTCTTCATGGGACCAGAGGTATGTGAATAATCAATATTGGCATTTTGAGGAGTTCTTTGTCAAGCCATTATATAGACTATTGGGATGTCCGTGTGATCATGCCCTTGCACCAGAGGTTCAAAGATTCCTAAGAATAAAAGATTTCACTGAAGATCCCTCAATTGAACACAATTGGGGAGATTGGTATTGTTTTTCAGACTGCACATAAGTCAGGGTATACGGGTTCGAAGGGAGACCATACTTACTACCACTTACAGTCCCTAATAGAGTGGCTGGTCTAGAAATTGTGAGGCAACTATCAATAGTGAGTACAGAATATCTGACAAGCCATGGGAAACAATCAATTGTACCTAGGTTGTTAGTATTTTCAGATTTTATTGTGAAAATTTCAAAGAGTTATGGCTTGCTGTAGACAAAATTGGATTATTATGGCATGGCTATGGGGGATCCAAGGCCCAATTTTGATCCTGAAGGATACATAATGATAGCCCGGTCATCACAAAAGATGAAGGCTAGAGAGCATAAATCTTACCTACCAGATGACCTCATTAAGAACATTGGCAAAGAAGAGGCCAGAGTGAAGCGAATAAAGTTTGAGAAAGCAATGCAGGCTTATAAATGGAAACTTTTTAGAAGGAAAATGGATGAGAACATGCTACAAAAGATTGAAGACCCCTTAGAGCTGGCCAACAAACTTGTGGAGCATGAATTGGAAATACTTGAGGGAGTCCTGCCTCATGTTTTTAGGGATTACATTGATACTATTAGGAATACAGAGCCTTTGGCTCATATGTCTCCTACTTCCACATCTGGCATCATTCCATTCACTCCTTGAGAGGATTACCCCCTGGTTATGAAGAGGATACATCGATAGACTTGGCAATAGGATAACTGAATGTCCGAGAAGTGGCTGATATCAGATTCCTGGAGCTCACCGCATTCCTCTATCAACATAAAGGATCTCAAATTAGGAATAACATGAGAAATAGTGAAGAAGAGCAGCAGCTTCAAAAGTTACAAGAGGAGATGGATCTTGTGATGAGAGAAATGACACTTGAGAAGGGAGGACAGTTGCTTAAGGAAGTTGGTGTGCTATTATACTCTGAATGGGATATGAACTCTACCTTGTTGTTTGATGGGTTCCTCAAGAAACAGGACCCAAGTAGGCAAATGATGTTAAAAGAGATTGATAAACTCTTTAGAGGATCAGGATATGATCCAGATCAGAAGGCTCTTCTATAGTGGGCTATCTATCCCAAAGATAAAAGACCTATGTTGGTTGATATAGAAGAAGCTTTTGGACATTTAATGGTGTAGCAGGTTGGAAAGACTGACCCTAGAACAAATACCAAACTAAATTTGGATGTCGATAAACTAAGCCAAGATCAGATAGAGTATCTAGTCCAAGAAAATTCTACATACAAAAGCCTATATGAGAAAACTGATGAAGAAAAACATAGGCTGCAAGCAAGATTGCTTCAGATTGATATAGGTACCAGTCAAATAGGGATGACATATGGTGTTGACAGAGATGCCATGGATGCCTTGATAGACACTATGTATTGGAGGAACAGGGCCGAAAAGACATCTCGACAAGTAGAAAAAGGTACAACAAAAGATGGATAAGTTGATTTTGGAGATCATTGAACATAGGTTCAGAAGTATGATGCAAGTTGCAGAAATCTATTGGAAAACATACACTAGAATAGTTAGAGCTTTGAAAGAGCATGAAAGGTTCAGGTCTCGGTTTGAAGACATGATGAATGACAATAGTCTGATTAATCCAAGTGAGAAAATTGAAACTGAGGCTTACTTGAAGTCCCATGATGAATTAGCAAATCAATTAAGGAAAGAGCTTCAAAGGTTGGATGATGGGAATACCCCTAGGGTGCCCTCTTTTTACAGTAATGGTGAGTTAGTATCATTTGAATAGTGGAAACAAGAGTTCATTGATGAGAATAATCAAGTAGTAGCAGAGTTGGATCGGGACAAAGAATTGTCACTTTGTGTTAACCATATTCTATCCAATCATTTCTAGATACAAAGCAACATGAGGACACTAAACAATGATGTTCTAATGTATAAAGATGATAAGTACATTCAACACATAGGAATGTTGAACTTGTTTATCTTCCAGTTTGTTAACAAAAGTGCTAATTAATAGTTATGTGCTGAAAAGCTACGATGCTTGGTGACAATGCATACCCTCATATAAATGAGGGAACTTTTGTAACAATAAGGATCATTAGAGAAGAAGTAGAATATAGCCTCAAGCTTACTATTGTACCATTTTATGAACATACATAATATAATCAGTCGTCTTTCCTTTGTGTATATGTTGTGGATTACTGCATCTTTTTCTAGGCAGTTGCTTGTGATATTATCTAAAGGAGATAAGGTTACTTGTGTTCTTCCAGTAAAACTCTGTGTTTCATATTGTGGATTTGAATAAAAGATTTACTTGTGAATATAGTTTTGTATATAGTGTGCCTGCATATTATCTCAACCATGGTGCACCTGCATATGTATATAGTTTTGTTTATAGGTGGAAAGCCTGAGGTTCAATGTCAAACTTGGTTGCTTTGATACCACATGTAATATTCCACATCTAGCATACACTTGAGCCAACTAACTTACTGGTTTACTAAACAACTATCTAGCGAACTGCGTAATGTGTACTAAGAATAACGGTCATAAATGACCATCATAAGATAATTAACATACACTTGAGTCAGTTGATTCATTGGTTACAGAACTTCTAGGTTTAGCTGATCCAATTCGTTACATAACAGTCTCATGTCTACTGACATTAACGGTTTACAAGGACCTTCATGGGATTTTGACATAACCTAACAAGCTAACTGCTACAAATCCCCTATCTCTAACAAGCTTCAACTGTCATCATGGAATTAAACCTAATCCAACATTGGTTCCCTTATTTAGCTAAATTAACACATCATATTATGACTCAACAAAAAATACGGTTCTAATATATTTTTTTGTCTTTCTATATTCCCAAAAGTATGCATCTAATTGATGATAAGAATCCTTCTTCAAGTCTTGCAACCATGGAGACTAGTTATAATCTAATTATAACTGATGTGCATTGATTCCAAGATGAACCATATTCGGTTGAACTATGAGTTAAGAGTGGAAAACAAATAAACATAGAAAACAAATAAACATACAATAGCTAAAAATTATAGCAAGGTATTGTGACTATATGATAGAAACCATCCTAGGAGCCTCCAATATATCAAAAGTTGAGAAAGTAGCAAGCTTACTATACAAAGACAGTGATCACTATAAAGTTGCAGTCAAGTTCAAAGAATTGATTTGTGGGAACAAAGGGTTTCATATGGGGATAGAGAAGTCTCATGAAATATCATGATAGTCATAATCATAATCTAAAGATTAGTCAAATCTTCAAGATAGATTGGTGATAGTGCAGTCATTCTATTGAGCATCAAATCTGAATTAAAATATCTTGACTTGAGAAATTAAATCATAGAAGCCATCTTTCTTTGGAAGAAATCATCATTTTAATTGATACCGTAATAACCCATAAGTTATCAAACAAGTCTAAAAGCATTCTATCGAAGTATCTAAGATTCAAATAGTATTGATGAGACCCAAAGATGTCTCATCGATATAAAAGGGGCATCGAAGAAAGCAAATGTCGATCAACTTCAGAAAGGACTCATCCAAGACAGTAACTCCATCAATAAAAGATTTTAAGGAAAGTGGAGATGGTTCTCATTGACAAGAAAAGGTCTTCGGGGATATAACACTATTGGTGCAAAAAGACTCACCGAAAGAGATGGTCCCACCAACAAAAGGTATCGAAGAAAGCAGAGGTGGCCCCCACCGATGAGAAAAGGCTTTCAAAGAAACAATATCATCGATGCAAGATAAAGAAGATTCACCAAAAGAAGCATTCTCATCGAAAAAGTGATATCGATAAAACAAAATAAAACTACATAGATGAATGATATCGATAAGGATATGAGTTTCGATGGGAGGACAAAAGAAGTCACCAAAGTCCAAAGTCTCTTCGACATGAAACCCAATGGACAGCAAAAAGATTTCGATGAGAATATAAGTTTCGAGGACACTAAAAGGCATGTCTCTGATACACATGGTTTCATCAATACAACTTTATTGGTGGAAGATGACAAAGAGAGGATAAAAGGGGCTTCGGTGAGACAATAGACCCATTCATCGAAGGAGCATAGTGATATCGATGGAAAAAGCATTTCGATGGAAAACTAAAGGAAGTCACCGAAGCCTAGGGTTTTTTCGACATAAAAAGGGACCCATGGATTCGAGATAGGTATTGGTGAGGAGACGACAATACTCAATTTTTTTATCTTCCAGTTTGTTAAACAAAAAATGTTGGCTACTGGTTATATGCCGAAAAGCCACAACGCTTGGTAATAATGTAACTGACAAGCTCATTGAGAGGTGGTGGGTTTAAAAATTGTCTCATAAGTTTACACAATAAGTCCTAAAGAAATATAAAGACTCTGTAGCCCAAATAGTTAAGAAAGGCACTGGTCATCTATAGAATACAATTCATCAGTTCACATTTCATTTTAAAGCAATAGGAGTAGCTGAGTAGGAAATATAGAGTAGACTATAAATAGTGTATATACATAAATTTCAAGCACAGAAATTGAATAATTTCTACAACAACAATCTTGAACTCATCTACTATATCTCCATCCTAGCAATTTATGCCATTCTAATATGCATTAGGTTAGTCTCAGTCACTAGAACACAATTTGCAACATGCATTAGGAGTTGTCCTCCTTACAAATAGTGCAACATTAAAAAGGTATTATCAAAGCTACAACCACAATTCAAAGAGGAAGCTTACAAAGATAAGACAAAGCTAGGTACAGTAATAAGTCATAAGCTAGGTACAAGATAATTTTTTGAATTATAATGTTCATGCACAACTTAAACACTATAACATACCACAAAAATGTGTTAGCCCCGAGGCATCGTGTATTGTCCATAGAAGCATCGCATGGAATTGAAATTGTCTTTGTCCTATTGGTCTAGAGACATCATACATACTGACACCATTCCATAACTCCAACAACTCGTGGATAAGAGGCTCAATATATACATTCATATCTTTAACTTCGTACTTACCTAATCGAATGAACAAAAACATTACATAATTATTATGTCCATTTTACTGCAATATTTATAATTAAATTTAGATGACTATATTTAAATGATAAAATACCTGGAATAATCATTGCCAATATTATGTGCTCCCTCTTTATTGACATCCATGGAGGAATGTTATTGTTGATAACAAAAATAGGCCACACTGAGTAAACATATCTCATCTCTCCAAATGGATTGACACCGTCCGCTGCCAATGAAAGCCTGAGATTACGAGGTTCTTCTTTAAAGTGTGGCCACTTTTCCTCTATGTCCATAAATGTTGAACCATCCATAGGCATTCGAATATTGTCATCTCGACTTCTATTACGTGCATGGTAATCCATAAATTGTGCCAAGCTAGTGCACTTGAATATCGTTGCATACGTGGAATAATGGGAATATAGCAAAGAACCTTGCGAGGAACCCTTTTTGTTATTTGATTTGTTCGATATCTACTGATATGACATTCAAGGCATTCAGTTCAAAATTCATGTTGTTTGTGATATATAATATGATCATTGGGACAAGCATCTATTGCTTGATACTCCATTCCAATATCTTTCGTAACGATAGATAATTCTCGGTATGAGTGAGGTAGAATATTTGATGGTGGTAACAAAAACTCACCTATCAATCTACAACGAAAAAATATAATTTGTTATAATAAAGAATATTAATGGTACGACATGATTCACAGTTTATTATGACATATATGACATACGTTAACATACATGACATTGTTATGTTGGATAAACCATTCATAACCTTCAAGTTCACCAACAACAATACAACGGAGAGAGAGTTTCTTGTGAGCCTTTGTAAAGGGCCTCAGATGCCTTCTCAAGTAGAGGGACATCATGAACAACATCAAGGTCATCTTCATCATCATGATCAGCTGTGCGAGTACTAAATGAGTCATGGATCAATGTATTTGTACCATCATCTTCAATTATGTTTTCTGGCTCATGATCGTCATCTTCCATGGGATCATTATCTTCAGCTTCGATATTCACACCTCCATGTTTGTCCACTTTGAAAACCATATTCTCAAGGTTGTGTTGATCCATGCCATGTGCTCTGAGGTGCTCGAGCTATGTAAAATTGATAAACATAAATAAATCGTGATCATGATCTCATCATCACATGATTTATTATGTATATAAATTGTCAAAACAATATAATGAGAAACTTACCAATGGATGATAATCATGTCCACCTTCAATGTGACCATGCAGCCTACAATGTTTCTTCATTGTTTTGATTAGAAGTCTTCTATTCTTTAACCCCTTACAAATTTTGCACGGACAATAACATTTTCCATCACCTTTTCTTTTCAAGTTAGACCACAATCTAGCAATTGTCTCCTTATTTTGTTGTTCGTTGATATTGTCTAACATGGTCTTTCTTCACAAGCAAGAAAACAGAAATTACCATCATTGAATAAAGCATCTTATTGAATTTAGATTTCTAGTTTTCTTATGGTACATCACACAACATGGAAAACAAGAAATACTCAATAAATAACAGGATTCACTGATCTAGTATTATCACAATCTGCATCAAGTAAGTGGGCAGAAAACTTTGCAACATTACGTAGTTTATTTGTTTCCAGTCTGTGTATCATAGAATACTATTGTACAAAACACTTCTCAAAAAATTCCTCATAAATTTTATAGATCATACTGAATCTTTGCCCAAGAAGACCATAATAATGAAGGTATGTTCTCTCTTGACCAGGTTCAAGCTTGATCTTTAGTATCTTATGACCAACTTCCTCAAAATCAACACTTGACATGATTGTCAAATAAATTGTACGTCTTGAATTGATCAAGTTTGTCTCTATCTCATCCTATATTCTCGGTGCTTCCTCACCTTCCTCTTCATCATCATCATCATCATCATCATCATCATCATCATCATCATCATCATCATCATCATCATCATCATCCTCATCATCATCACCTGAATCATTCTCCCTTTCTGCATCATCTGAAGAAGCATCTCCAAGTATATCTTTCTTCAGTTTTTCATAGGTTGCCTCATGCTCGAAGAAATCAGGATCTGGCTTGAAAACATCCAAACCAACTTCTTGATCAAGTTCATCTTCTAGGAAAACTTCATGTGTTAATTGATCTGGATGCATAGCTGGATGATCCTCGAACTTAGCTTTGCGAAATGCAAAAAGGCCTTCGATTAAAAATTGTACTCGTTTGTCAATTTCCCCCTCATGGAGAATACCTCTAAATCTTTCAAAAATCCCATAGAGACCTTTGGGTGAAAGGTCTTGCAACAAAGAACAACATTCTTTCATGAACCCAACAGCAACCTCTATACTGTCATCTGTCGGGTTCTCTAGTAAAACGGTGAGAAGTTCCAAGGCAATGGTCTCATGTGCAACTTGTTGATTCACTAAATGAGCTATGAATTTTGCTGCTACTATCAACATGTGCTTGTCATTGTGTTTGTGTGCCCTCTTAAGCTGCAAAATAATTCTTCACAAAAGCAGATTTCCAACTTTAGGAAATTTTGTATTTACCACAGCAACCAACACAGCAAAAACATCTATAAATCCAGGGGATGCCATTTGGGATTTCATACAAGACCTACAAAATAGACCCCTCCCATGGATGAGATTCTCTGCAAACAACTCTGGAATGATGTTCTTGATGTTAGATGCATTTACCTTGTTTACTAACCCATTGATACTCTTCCAAAGGGCATCCCATGTCATGCGCTGGTATTCCACACTGCTCTTGTCTTCCACATCTTTCATCATTTGAGCCATCTTAAATGGGGGAATGTAAACACCCCCACTTCTTCCAACACCCTTCTCAGCTCCTCTTACAGCACCTTCGCCATTCCCATTCTAAGATGGAGCAGACACAACACCAAAAGTTTTCACTTCCACTGCCTCTCTATCCCTCTTGTTTCTAGAAGCCCCTTTACCACTTAATTCATCCTTATTTCTATACATAAACCCATCAGGAAGCATGAGTTTTTGCATATAAGCTCGCCCAAATATTTTACAGTTATTTTTCATCAAGATTCCCTCAAGGGATCTGCTTCCATACTTTAATTCTGTTTTCTCAAAGGACAATCCTAAAAATCCATGCATTGCAAACAACTTTTGACACCTTTTTTGGTTGTGGTGGCATCACAGAGAGTTTATATCAATAAATGAAGAACATGCCAATGCTTTTAATGCAGCAGTAGAAGTCTATCTCTTATTCAATATCTCTAGTGAAACCCCCATGATCTTTTGTTGGAGTAGAATTTGTTATATTCTAGAAAGGGTCTTGTCCTTTGTTGATGGGATATTCATCTACCTCAAGAAATAACTCTTCTTTTCTCCAACAAGAAGTGGAACTAAATGAAGATCTAGCACCATGAAATGAATCCTCAAAAGGATTACTATAGTTAATTTTGTTAGATAATGATCTGGGTAAAATACTAATGTGGCTTTAGGAAACATTATGTACTAGCTTAGCATACTCTAACAACTTTGGTGCGACATGCTACATCCAATTAAGTCTCCATCGGTATCTCTATTGTGTTTATGGATTGGGATTCAATGTACTCTTTTTATACATAGATTTTACTTTCAACTGAGGAGGTTTGTATGTACTTACTTGTCTTTCGATTGTATCCCTATTTCAAGAATTTCTTCTATCAACAAATCATTTGTTGTAAGTTGTACAAGTGGAAGCTTGAACATGCCTTCCATGCTAGCCTTGTTGATACGTTCAACACCATCTTGTGTAACAAATCTTTATGACTCCACTATTTCATTGAAGAGTGAGTAGTAGGGACAATCTAGGACACTTACAGAGGTTTTGTAAGATAGATAAATAGACCTAAATATTATGGCTTAATAATGATAAATAGGTAAACAAATAAGAAACTCTCAATATCAAAATGATTTTCTCAATTGTCTTTACTAGAAATGGATAGATCTGCTAATAATGGCTTTATGACTATATGTCAACTTTAGACTCAATCCAAGAAGAGCTAGAACTAATATGCGATATCTAGATTTGTGATCTCTATAATATAACAATCTCATAATTATGTTTCCATGCATCTATACCACAACACAAACATCATGCTAGTGTTCAGCCATAGCAATTGATATCCTAATTATAGAATGTGAAATATGCACATAACTATGAATAAAGATTAAGAAAAACAAAGAAAGATGCTTATTGTAAACATAAATGACTAATGGACAAGAATTGAATTCATTGTAGATAGTTTTGAATATCAAATTCACTTATTTGTGTGCATTTAGTAACTCATGTACTTGTGGCCAACCATTTATCTCTTTCATAAATTAAACACTTATTAATAACATTAAATGGCTGAATAATTATGTTTTAGTTGAAACTGAAAATAAAATATTTTATTTCAGGACAGCTCACACTATTCCCTATCATATTTTAGACTCTCGGTTTTGTTAGTAGTGGTTTGATGTCTTTGGAGCTGATCATTGCATTTCTTTAGTTACGTTTGCCAACATACTCCTAGCTTGTGCCAAAATGGGAGCTTTGGAATAGGGTATGGACATCCATCAAAGCATAAAAGATAGAGGAATTTTGTCAAATGTAGTTGCAACTGCTCTGTTAGCATGTATGCAAAATGTGGATGCATAGACAAGGCACGGGAACTGTTTGACAGAATGCCTCAAAGAAATGTGGTTTCCTGGACTACAATGATTGCTAGATATGCACAAAATGGATTTGTTGAGAAGGCTTTAGAAACTTTCAAGCAAATGCAATCGGAAGGTGTAAAGCCAAATTCCATGACCATTGCTACTATCCTCCCTACCTATGCCAAAATGGGAGATTTGGAACAGGGTATGGACATTCATCGAAGCATAAAGGATAGAGGAATTTTGTCAGATGTTGTAGTTGCAACTGCCCTAGTAGACATGTATGCAAAATGTGGAAGCATAGACTGTTAGGGTTTCAAGCAGATCCGAAGCAAATATGAACTAACAATTATATGCAGATTTAAATACAAAAGATAAAGAAATAAAACAAGACATAGATAACACAGAGATTTAACGTGGTTCACCCAGAATGGGTTATGTCCACCATACACAGCCATCCAATCTTTCTTATTATCTAGCAAAAATAGTACATCAACCTTACAATGCCTTAAGCATCCCAGCTGCTTATAACATGCATTTTTAGGGTAACAAACAAAGTCAGCCTTTTTAGGGTTTTATTACAATGTCGGTTTTCATCAACGAAAAACGACAAAAAAAAATTTCTCAGGGGCTACCGCCCCCGAACCCCAGCGAGGATATGTGCTGAGTGTACAGTACTTTGCTGATCAATCACCACATTTCAACAATCTCCCACTTGGAGACCGATCAGGCTCCACACCGAACAATCTCCCACTTGGAGACTGATACTACACAACACCACTATACATGCAACATTCGTTGGATAAAACACTAGGACTTGATTGGTATAAATTCCACAATTATCAATCAAGAAGACCAATAGAAACTGATGAAGAAATCAACTTCTCATATGGAACTGCCTTTGTGAACATATTGGTAGGATTCTCACTTGTGTGAATCTTCTCAAGCCATAACTGACCCTCCTCCAAAATAGTCCAGATGAAGTGGTACCTGAGCTAATGTGCTTTTTCCTTGAATGAAAAGCAGAGTTCTTCGCAAGATGAATGGCACTCTGGCTATCAGTATACAATGGGCTATCCTCTTGTGTCTGACCCAATTCCTTCAGAAAACATTGCAACCAAATCATCTCTTTGTTGGCTTCTGTAGCAACAACATACTCAGTTTCAGTAGTTGAAAGTGCAACAACCTTTTGTAGCCTAGAAATCCAACTGACTGCAGTTCCCCCTATAGTAAAAACATACCCTATAGTACTCCTCCGTGAATCAATATCACCCGCTAGATCAGAGTCAACAAATCCACTTAGAGTAGCATTAGATCCTTTGAAACATAATGCCTTCGTAGTAGTTCCTTTCAAATACTGAAGAATCCATTTCATAGCATTCCAATGTTCCATACCCAAATTACTCATAAACCTGCTCACAACTCCCATTGCATGTGCAATATCTGGCCTTGTGCATACCATTGCATACATCAGACTACCAACAGCTGATGAATATGGGATGTTAGACATTTTATTAACCTCTTCCTATGCCTTTGGGCACATCTCCTTAGTCAATTTGAAATGACTAGCCAAAGGTGTACTAACTGCTTTTGCATCTTGCATGTTAAATCTTTTCAACACCTTCTTTATATACTCACTTTGGGACAAATTCAAGGTTCTATTTTTACCGTCCTATGTAATCCTCATACTGAGAATTTTCTTAGCTGCACCCAAATCCTTCATAGCAAATGACCTAGCTAATTTCTATTTAAGATCATTTATATGTTGCATGTTAGACCCAGCAACAAGCATGTCATCAACATAAAGCAACAAGATAATATAATTGCCATTATCAAATCTCTTAAAATATACACAATGATCAGAATGACATCTATGATAACCATGTTCAACCATGAAACTATCAAATTTTAAATACCATTGTCGAGGTGCTTGCTTTAGGCCATATAGACTTTTCTTCAACCTGCACACCAAGTTCTCCTTACCTTTGACCTCATATCCCTGTGGTTGCAACATGTAAATTTCCTCCTCCAAATCTCCATGGAGAAAAGCTGTTTTGACATCTAATTGTTCAAGATGTAAATCATCTGCAGCCACAAGAATAAGTATAGTTCTAATTGAAGTCATTTTTACAACTGGAGAAAATATTTCATCATAATATATACCCTTTTTCTATGCAAAACCTTTTACCACAAGTCTAGCCTTATATCTTTTTTGACCTCCTTCCTCCTCCTTCAACCAATAAACCCATTTGTTAGGCAAGGCTCTTTTTTCTGCAGGTAAAGGGACTAAGTCCCAAGTCTTAATTTTCATCAAGGAGTCCATCTCCTCTTTCATGCCTAGCTGCCACTGTTGTTTGGCATCCACCTGCATTGCTTCTTCATATTCTTCTGGTTCACCAGAATCCGTTAATAAAATAGAATACAAAGAAGGAGAAAATCTTTCAGGGGGTCTACTTGTCCTCATAGAACGTCTAACACTTGCAGGAGTTTGTGGAACAATCTGTTGTTGTTGAGCATCAGGTACCTGTGGCATTTCATTTTCAGGAATCTCATCCAACACCACATATTCTTGTTTGTCCTGTTCATGCTTCTTTTCCTGCATATGTTCTTTATACATAACCTTCTCATTGAATATAACATCTCTACTTCTAATTATTTTCTTATTTTCAAAATCCCATAACCGATAGCCATATTCATCTATCCCATATCCAATGAAGGTACATTTTTGAGATTTAGCATCAAGCTTGGTTCTGTTTTCTTTATCAACATGGACAAAAACTTCGCAACCAAAAGTTTTTAGAAAAGAATAATTTACCTTTTTACCAGTCCATGCCTCCTCTGGAATACCACCATCCAAAGGGGTTGAAGGTCCTCTATTTATCAAATAGACAGCAGTATGTACAACATCTGCCCAAAAATGTAAGGGCAATCCAGCATGCAATCTCATGCTCCTCGCACGTTCCATGATGGTCCTATTCATTCTCTGACAAATCACTTTCCTATGAAGTTCCTGGAACTGTCTTCTGCTTTCGAATCCCATTTAAGGAATAGTAATCTTCAAATGCTTTGCTGCAATACTCACCTCCATTATCCGATCTGAGACACTTCAACTTTTTTCCTATCTCATTCTCAACCAAAGCTTTCCATTTCTTAAAAGTTTCAAAAATATCTGATTTTTGTTTTAGGAAATATACCCATGTTTTTTTGGTTGAGTCATCAATAAAAATAACATAATAACAAGAGCCACCAAGAGATGATACCTGAGCCGGTCCCCATACATCTGAATGTACAAGCTCTAACTTCTCACTCTTCTTCTCTTTCCCAACCTTGAGAAATCTAACTCTTTTCTATTTACCATAAACACAGTTTTCACAGAACTCTAAATCAATCTTCTTTAGTCCTGGCAATAGATTTTTGGAGTGAAGGATTTTCATCCCTTTCTCACTCATGTGCCCAAGCCTATGATGCCACATTATCGAATCTATTCTTGCAACATTTATTATTGTTGTCCCTGCAGTAACTTTATCTGTAGCAAGTAAGGTAGAGTAAGTGTTACTAGTACACAGATATAATGTGCCTACCTTCGCACCTTTAGCTACTACTAATGATCCTTTAGTGACCTTCCACATACTGTCTGAGAAGGTAACTATGCAACCTTCACTACCTAGTTGCCCTGCAGAAATTAAATTTCTTCTTAAATTAGGAACATGTCTTACCTCCTACAGAAACCAGTCATTATCATTCTACAACTTCATCTTTATCTTTCCTTTTCCAACAATTTGACAAGGCTCATCATCACCCAAATATACCTATCCAAAATCACCTTCAACATAATCTAGAAAATATTTTCTATGGGGTGTAGCATGAAATGAAGCCCCAGAATCTATTACCCAGGAATCATTAACATTATCCAAACATAAGATTAAAGCATCTTGTAAAGTATTACTTGCAATATTAGCTTCCTTACTATCATTTTCATTTTTGTCTCCTTCTTTGTTTTTCCAAGATCAACAGTCTTTCTTTAGATGACCAGGCTTTCCGCAGTACCAGCAATCTTTCTTTCCTCTAGATTGAGAGCGTCCTTTCTTTGACTTCCCTCGTGAATTCTCATTCCCAGGGCCTTTCCCTCTTTCCTTTGATCTTCCTTTGTTCTCCACATTCAAAACACTACCTGATGATGTTGAAGTCTCACCTGTGCTTTTCCTTCGCATTTCCTTGCTTAGGATAACACCAACAATATCATCAAATACCAAAGTATTTTTACCATAGATAGAGTTACTTACAGCCATAACCAAGCTATTCTAGCTTTCTGGCAAAGAACATAAAATCAAGAGAGCCCTAACCTCTTCTGCAAAGGTAACTTTTACCGGAGATAATTGATTGGTAATTATATTAAATTCATTTAAGTGCTCCACTACAGATCCTCCCTCACTCATTTTCAAATTAAACAAACACTTCATAAGAAATACCTTATTCGAAGCCGAGGGTTTCTCATACAACTTAGCCAATGTTGCCATCAAATCTATAGTCATTTTTGCTTCTATTATATTGAATGCTACAGACGACGCAAGGCATAATTGAATGGATCCCAGTGCCTTTCTATCTAAAATGTCCCACTCTTCATCTGATATTGTGGTCAGTTTCTTTGCCTTTCCTTCCAATGGCCGCCACAAATCCTTTTGATACAAGTAATCCTCCATTTGCATTTTCCATAACTAATAATTCTAGTCGTTAAACTTTTCAACCTTGAATTTGGAATCCTCCATTGCTCCCACTCAAATCTGAAAGTCCTGCCAATTTACAAAAAACCTCACTCCGATACCAATTGTTAGGGTTTCAAGCAGATCCGAAGCAAATATGAACTAACAATTATATGCAGATTTAAATACAAAAGATAAAGAAATAAAACAAGACACAGATAACACAGAGATTTAACGTGGTTCACCCAGAATGGGTTACGTCCACCATACACAACCGTCCAATCTTTCTTATTATCCAGCAAAAATAGTACATCAACCTTATAATGCCTTAAGCATCCCAACTGCTTATAACATGCGTTTTTAGGGCAACAAACAAAGTTGGCCTTTTTAGGGTTTTATTACAATGTCGGTTTTCATCAACAAAAAATGGCAAAAAAAATTTCTCGAGGGTTGCCGCCCCTGAACCCCCACTTTTCTCAAGGGCTGCTGCCCCCGAACCCCTGCCTGGGGCCCAGCCCGGCCCCAGACCCTGGCGAGGATACGTGCTGAGTGTACAGTACTTTGCTGATCAGTCACCACATTTCAACATAGACAAGGCACATGAACTATTTGATAGAATGCCTAAAACAAATGTTGTCTTGTGGACTACAACGATTGTTGGATATGCACAAAATGGATTTTTTGAAAAGGCTTTAGACACTTTCAAGCAAATGAAATTGGAAGGCATAAAGTCAAATTCCACAACCTTTGCTAGCATCCTCCCTGCCTGTGCAAAAATGGGAGCTTTGGAATAGGGTATGGACATCCATCAAAACATAACGGATAGAGGAATTTTGTTAGGTGTTGTACTTGCAAATGCCCTACTTGACATGAATGGAAAATGTGGAAACATGGACAAGGCTCGTGAATTGTTTGATACGATGCCGCAAAGAGATGTGATCTCATGCGAACAATCAACACACGCATATACGGGAGGAAGGGATTGCTGCTACAAAATTGAACACTCACTCCTCAATCACAGTTATATGGTTTTACGAGATTAAACTAGGGCAATTAACCACCACATGTATATTTTTTGTAACATGAAATTAAAAACTAAAGCAATTTGAATCTACCTCCTACGCGAGATTGCAAGCAATGCCACAAATGCCTTCAACGCGGGTTTGATGTTCTTGGGGGTTGAAGTCACCACGGACACCTATGCAGGAAATTTGCAATACAAATGAATTCCCCTCTTCTTCTTTTTTTAAGATAATGGTTATTTTCGTCAGAATTATGACAAACTTGAGCACTTTTTTGGAAAAAAGAAAATTCTCATTGCTAATGCCTTCTTCGTCGAAACCAAACGGGAAATTTTCATCAAAATTATGACGAATGCGGGCATTTTTTCAAAAAAGAAATCAAATTTGGCCACAATATACCTTCTCCATCAGAAACCTCAGTCGGAAATCTAGTCCAAATGTATTAGTGATAGCTCAAGATATCCCTCCCATTTTAAATGAGGATGACAACAAAAACCTTTCTTGGATCCCTTCGAATCAGGAAATCAAAAAGGTTGTGTTTTCCTTTCTTGGAGACAAGTCTCCTGGTCTAGATGTATTCCCTATGTTCTTTTTCCAAAAATTTTAGCATATTGTGGAGATTGATATTTGTAATGGAGTTAAAGAATTCTCTGGTTCTAGGCGGCTCCTAAAAGAACTCAATGCTACCTTTATTGTTCTTATTCCTAAGATCTCTGAAGTTGGCTCTCTCAATAAGCTTAGACATATCAGTCTCTATAATTATATTTACAAAATTATATCTAAGGTTCTTACTTCTAGAATGTTGGATATTCTCCCTCGCATTATTTTGGCTCAGTAGAATGGTTTTGTCCCTGGTAGACAAATTCTAGATTCCATCATTTCTATTCATGAGAATATTCATTCTTTAACTGCTGCTAAAAATAGGGCTTTTTTCTTAAGTTGGACATGTTCAAGGCCTATGACAGAGTGAATTGGCAATTCCTTTTCAGAATTATGAAAGCTTTTTGGTTTGGGGAAAATGTGATTTAGCTTTGTTCTCAGTTGACTAGCACTTCAACTTCTGCAATTATTATTAATGGATCCCCTTCTAGTTTTTTCAAAAGTTCTAGAGGCCTAAGATAGGGGGGCCCTATCTCTCCTATTTTGTTTACTATTTTGGCTGAAAGTTTGGGTAGATTTATTATCAAAAGTATGGAAGAAGGGAAACTCAAAGGCCATAAACCTTCCTCATCCAACTTAACCTGTACTCATGAACAGTTTGATGATGATTCTATCACTATGGGAGAAGCTACCATAAGAGAGGCAAGAAACATGAAGAGTGTTATGGATTCCTCTGAAGCTGCCTCAGGTCAAAAAATAAATTGGGATAAGAGTTCTTTGTTCTTCATCAATAACCCTGTGGATAGACAAAGAAGGATCGAAATAATCCTTGGATATAAAATTGTTGAGTTCCCTTCTACTTATTTGGGTCTCCCTCTATGCTTAAAGCCTTTGGAGAATTTCTGGATGAGGTTGGTTGATAGATTCAATTCCAAACTGGTTGGATGGAAAGGAGCCCTCCTTAGCCAAGTGGGTAAGGTGGCGTTGCTTAAAGCTACCCTTCAAAATTTGCCTATTTATGCCTTTAGTCTATTCAAAATCCCCAGGAAGTTTTCTGAGGCCATCGAAAGAATTCAAAAAAAATTCTTATGGTCAGAAGTGGAAGATAAAAATAGAATCCCCCTTATTTCCTGGAATAAAATTTGTACTCCCAAGGCTTTTGGGGGTTTGGGATTAAGGAACATTATAACTATGAATAATGTCCTATTAGCTAAAAAAATTTGGAGAATGAAAGGGGAGGAAAGGGAATGGAATTCAATTTGGAAAAAGAAATACCTTCACATGCAACCATCTAAGGAATAATTTATGAAAAAATCTTTTCTTGTGGAAGGTTCTACAATTTGGAATGCATATCAAATGGCTAAAGCTTGGGCTGTAGCTGGAAGAAACTAGAAATTGGGGAATGGGAGAATTATTAGATTCTAGGAGGACAAATGGCTAATGGATAAACCACTGGAGGAAATCCCCATTCTTAAGGAATGAAAAGACTGGTTCAAAAGTAGGTACGGAGACTTTGTTCAAGACTACTGGAGAAATAGGAAGTGGATTGAGTTTAGCCAGCTTTGTCCGGGTTTAAAATTTTTGGAGATCTTGCTTTCTTCCAAAATCTTTATGGAGCATTCTGAGGATTGTTTTATTTGGAGGGAAACTTCTAATGGGAAATATTCTGTGTCTTTAGCGGTATCTATCCATTACAAAGTTCTAGAAGAGATCCCTTTGTGGGCTAAAGTGTGCATAAAGAAGTTGATACCCAAAATCAATATCTTCTTTTGGATTTTTATCCAAAATAAGGTGCTAACTCTTGATAATCTCCATAAACATGGATTTGTTTTTCCTAATAGGTGTTCTCTTTGTTGCGGGGAGGAGGAGTCTTCTTTCCATATCCTCTACCAGTGCAATTTCAATCAAAAAATTTGGAATATTATTTTTAGTAGCTAGAAGTTGAGCTGGGTTTTCCCAAACTCTCTGGAAGAGTTTTGGCAACAATGGTATTGCCCTAGTTTCAACTCAAAGAATGTTGATCTTTGGAAACTTAATATCCTTATTGTCATATGAAACATCTAGAAGGAGCGTAACAACGGGATTTTTAGGGAAAAAAGTGCGAACCCTGAAGTGGTGGTCCACAAAATCTATAGAGGGATCTATGAATGTTTATATGGAATTGATAATACTTTAGCTACTAAAGAAGACTTTAATGAAAGATGGAACCTCTCCAATAATAGAAATAGTAAGAATAAGGGTAGGGATAGTCTTTTTTGGTGCTTTCCTTCATAGAGATGGATCAAGGCCAACTTTGATGGGGCGTCTAAGGGAAATCCTGGGAAAGCTGGTTATGGGGGCATTGTTAGGAATTTTGCTAGAAGTTGCCTTGTGGCTATTACTAGCCCTTTGGGTAACCAAACTAGTCACTATGTTGAAGCCTCAGCAACACTGAATACTTTGATTATAGCTAAAAATATCAATCATGATAATCTATGGTTGGAAGAAGACTCTCTTAAGATTATTAAATGCCTTAAGAGAGAAGTTGAGCCTGTTGGCAAATGCACACTCCAATGAGACATTGTAGGTGATTGAAGGTTTTGTCATTGATGGCAACCTTACAATCCTATGACACTGGCAAGGCAATTCACTGGCACTAGCAAGATTAGACTCTACACCAGCACTCAAACCATTGGCACCTGCAGTGAAAGGAAGCATACCGGCACAAAGGCCGACAAGATTTTTGTTGTAATATATTTTGTTTATTATTGTAAAATCATTATAAGCTGACTTAGTAACATTGTAAAATGACTCATATATATAAGAGAACATTGTAGAACATTTTGGCAAGAAAGAAGGAAGGTAATAAGGCAGACCTATTATGCGAATTGTAGGTTAAGGGTTTATGCAAGAATCAGAGCAGAAACTGGTACTGGATCTGGCATTATAGATGCTATTTTAAAGCAGTACAAGACACTAGAATTATATAATCCATTTTGTAAGTTAGTGAGACTTCCTATTTTGTATTTGAGTAGTGAGCTCTAGGCACTTGGCCTTCCTGCATGCACAGGCCCCTCTTGTAGCAGTAATATTCTCTTATTGGCCAGTAAGTGAATATTGTGGGTCACAAATCCCATCAAGGTTTTTCCCACACCGGGTTTCCTTGTTAAACTATTGTGTTATGGTGTGTTTTTCATGTGGTTGTTTCTATCTCTATTTATTGCACTACTTTCTATTTACTGGTACACAGTTTTAAATTGCTCTACATGTTTTAAGTTAAGAAATTACTCTAACTAGTTAGATACTGATTCAACCCCCCCTCTCAATATCTATGGGAATCCTAACAGAGCCTTCATGGAATATAGAAAATATTATTTTTAAAGCTAGAGAAATTATTTCAAGCTTTAAATCAATTATCATTGAGCATGCTTTCAGGGAAAAAAAAGTCATAGCGGAAGGCCTTTCTAACCTTGGCGTTATTTATGAAGCTCAAAGTATATGGAATGGAGAAGTTAATATTGATTTTAATATTAAAGAACTCATTAGAAAGGATAGATTTATGGGGAAAGAAGGATCACACATTAAACATGGAAGTATTAATGATTAATAATCAAATTTTTAGAAAGGTAATGATGGCACGTCAGAAGGGCAGAGTCCTAAACAAGAATATTAAAATTTTGCACGCTTTTTGGGTGTGAATTTTCAAAAAGCTGAGTGTCATTTGGAAGAAAGATCTGAAGTTGCAGAAGCAGAGAAATTGTAAAACGAATTCTAAAATGGAGGGGGATCTAAGAAGAGAGGAACCTGATAATATTTCCAGATGGAGGGAGATGCCTAACTCCTAAGGTTTGGACAAAGATGGAGAAGGGATTCATGATGAATTTCATAAAAAAATTGGTAGACTATGATAAAAGTAGAGTCAACCTAGAGATTACCAAAGTTACTAAAAATTGGAAAAATGGCTCCTTGAAAATTCATAGAGTGAGATTCAAGCAGGATGTTGACCTCATTTCCACAGTCATAAGTATGCCCCATTCTGATCTTAATTTATTTAGGGACCTGAAAATGTCTAATACTGTATTGAATCTTTTTCTGTGTAAAGAGAAGGAGAGAGTGAAATTAGGAAAAGCTTCGGGGGGGGTATTATGATGCTTCTAATATCAAAAAAATCTGGGGTTGTGTGCTTAATCCAATTATGGAATATATAACTATAGAGGGTCATTTCTCCAGGGTCCACAGCTACCATTTTGTGCTTCTAAATCACTTTAGACATGAGAATATTTCTTTGTCCTATTACCTTTTCAGGTCTCTGTCACAGTCTTTGAATAAGCATAGTAAGAACCCCTCTTCTCTTGTGCTTTATTACAACCTTATTTTTCTCATTTATGAGCATTGCAAGATTTTGTCTATACAAGAAAACAAAAGGTTATCGGTGTTGCCGGGGAAAGGAAAGAGGAAAATTAAGGAATGTGGGCCTAGTAAGGATGATTTGACACATAGCAAAAAGGTTAAAAAAGCTAATGTGGAGAAAATTCAAGAGGACATGGGAAAACAAAAGGATGCAAAGATTGATTCTGAGGACATGGGAAAAGATAGAAGTGAGATGGAGACTGATGAGTCTGATGGAGAGGAGAGATGGAAAGAAGAGGAAGGAGGAGCAGAGGATGTTTCTGATTAGAATAGCCCTACCCACAGTGTGAGTATTGGTAATGTTAACAGCCAACCTATGGAGGAGTAGGACAAGGAAAGGGAAATGGAAACTGAGCAGGATAAGAATAAGGAGGAAATGAGTAGGGATCAGGATAAAGCTAGAGATGGGATCATTCTGGATAAACTCAAAAACTAGTTTGAGGCTCGTATGGGTTTTGATAGGTGGGTTTATGAAAGAATCAAGATATTGGAAAAAAGTGATAAGCAGCAGGAAGAGCAGGGAAAGAAAGATGAAAATAACTAGGAGAAGATAAATAAGGTTATGGAGGAAAAAGTGGAGAAGCTGGAAGCTCATATTAGTAAGTTGGAGGAAGGAAAGATAGCCATGAAGAAATTCTTGGTTATGATTCTGGAGATCCTTACCTCTGTGACCAGGAATATGGAGGAAATTGCCAAGTTCCTTTAAGGATCCAACACTTCCAAACCTGTTGTGGACCTAGATGTTGATGAGGATGTTACTAGGGTAGGGAATGAGGAAAGTGTTCTTGGTGGTGCAACAAAAAGGACCAGGGCGAGTATGAAAAAAGATGATTTGGCCTCTTCCAAGGAAATCCCAATGCTCAGGGATATTATCAAAGCTTTGCAAGGGATTAGCGAAAATTTGGCTAATGCCCTTAAAAACATTAAGTAATTTATCTTTTTTCTTTTTTCTATTTTGGCTGGATGTTGCTGACCTTATGTTGGGCTTTTATGTTGGTTATTGCCCTGAACTATGCTGGTTTTTTTGCAGAATGTCTTTTGTCACTTCTTAATGCTCTTATCTTTTAAGGATCTTTTGTAAAGGGTTTCGGGATCCCTTCAAAACCCATTTTTCCTGTAATCATGCAATCATCATGCAAATGCCAACAATCTCCCTCTTTGGCATTGATGGAAATACAAATATCAATAGCATTGATTGCTATGATTGTGAATAGGAATCCTAGTTTACATTTTACCATGTAATCTCCTTGTCTCCAGCTAGTAACTGGCTATAGATCTTCTCTCTGTCAATCATACAATCCTTCTTCCCCAATAATCACATAGTTCTTCTCCCCCTTTGACAATAATGCCAAAGTGAAAGTAAAACATGGAATGTCAAACTTCATTGTTTAGCATCGACAACCTGCAACTTGATGCTCCCCCTATGGAATAACTCCACTCTACACCAATCCATCTGTAAAATTTTGTAAGTAGCTTTGGGACTGATGTACTCTACATCATGCTCAATTGACCTTATGAAGGGGTACAACCCCTAGCTAACTTCTAATATACTCAAAAGTAGGCTTAGGCAGAGGTTTAGTAAAGATATTTGTAAGCTGCTCCTTGGTAGAAACATTCTCCAATATCACATCTTTACTCTGCACTTTTTCCCTCAAGAAATGATACTTCAATTCAATATGCTTGGTTCATGTGTACAAAATAGGGTTCTTGGAAATATTTATGGAATTGGTATTGTCACATAAAATCTTTACAGGTTCTGTAAACTTCATCTTGAAACCTTCCAGAATGTGCCTCATCCAGATAGCCTGGGTACAATTCATATAAGTTGCAACATACTCAGCTTCAACAATAGACTGTGATATACAACTCTACTTATTGCTACTCCATGAAACAAGTCTTCCTCCAAGAAAGAATGCTCCACCGGTTGTTCTTTTCCTATCATCAACATTACCTACCCAATCTGCATCTGTATACACATTCAAATTAAAGTTACCTTCATATGGATACCATAATCCATAGTCAATATTACCTTTCAAATATCTGAATATCCTCTTGGTTGCTATCAAATGTGTTTCCTTAGGATTATTCTGAAATCTAGCAACTAGACCAACTTCATGAGCTATATCTGGTCTGTTGTGAACAACATAGTGCAATTTCCCAATCATTCAATTGTACTCCTTTTCATCAACAGATATGGCTTCATCTTCCTTAGACAATTTACAATCTGTAACCATTGGTATCCCAACTGATTTACAATCACTCATACCAAATGTCTTTAATACCTCTTTCACATACTTAGACTGTGTGATGAAAATACCACTCTTCATTTGTTGAATTTGCAAGCCTATGAATTTTTTTATCTCTCCTACTAGAGACATTTCAAACTCTCTTTTCATTTCATTTGCAAATTCATTGCTCATGTCATCATTACCTCCAAATATGATATCATCTACAAACACTTCACTAACCAGTATCTTATATCCTTCAAATTTGAGATATATGTTGCTATCTTCACTGGCTCTCTGAAAACCCAACTTCATCAAGTGTGAATGAAGCCTTCCATACCATGCTCTTGGTTCTTTCCTTAACCCATATAGTGACTTGTGCAACTTACATACCATGTATTTTTCATCAGTCAAAATATAACCATCTTGCTGCTCAATGTATACTTCTTCTTTCAGTTTTCCATTCAAAAATCTTGAGTTTACATCTATCTGATACACTTTAAATCCCTTATGTGCTACAAATGCAAGTAAAGTCCTAACACCTTCTAGTCTAGCAACTAGTGCAAAAGTCTCACCATAATCTTCTCCTTCTTCCTATGCATAACCTTTGTAAACCAATCTAGCTTTTCTTTAGACTACTATACCATCTTCATTCAGCTTGTTCCTGAATACCCACTTAGTACCTATCACATTTTTATTCACCGGTCTAGATACTAGGGTCCATGTGTTGTTCTTCTCAATTTTATCAAGCTCCTCCTCCATAGCTTTGACACCAATGATCATCTCCAAATGCTTCCTTAACAATTCTAGGCTCAATAGTGGAGATCATGTAAGAATTCTCTCTACTTCTTCTTTTGGTTAACACTCTGGCATCCTTATCTCCAATAATTTGGTCAAGATTGTGATTGAGTCTCACATACCTCAGAATAAAATGATCATTGTCTTTAGGTTCATTTTTTCCTTATCACCATCTTCTTCTAAATCTACCTATTCTAGTTGAACTGGTACAACAACATTCTCTTTACCAGTTTCAGGTTTCACCAGTTCTGGTTCCAAAAATAGAATGCAAGGATCTTCATCCTTTTTCTCCACATTGGTTTCCCTTGAGACTTCAAAATAATCATCCACTCAAACATAAACACTCTCAATGATTTTCTGAAGAAATATGCCTTCATCACTTTTAGCCTCAAATTTGCTAACATAGTCACTTCTCTTAATAAAACATTTGCTGCCAAATATCTTCAAATAACTGACATTAGGTGATCTACCATACCAGTATTCATAAGGAGTCTTATCCTTACCTCTCTTTACCAAAATCTAGTTCATAGTGTAGACACCTATGCTGACGGCTTCTCTCCAGAAAGTTTTTGCTACACCTCCTTGTATCAACATCATTCTAGCAACTTCAACAACTGACCGATTGTTCCTCTCTGCAATACCATTCTGTTGTGGTGTCCTTGATATAGAAAGTTGTTGTTTGATACTATTTTCTTCACAATATCTAGTGAATTCCTCATAACTAAATTCACCACCTTGATCAGTCCTCATACACTTTATCTTCTTACCACTCTCCTTTTCAACTAATGATCTGAATGCCTTGAAATTACTAAATTCTTATGTTTTATCCTTCAATAATGTGACCCACATCATTATTGAGCAATCATTAGTGAAGATTATAAAATATCTATCACCTTGAATACTTTTAGTTCTTATTGGTCCACAAAGGTCTGTGTGAACCAAATCTAATAGATGTTCCACTGAAAAAGATTTGCTCTTAAAAGTTGAGGATGTCATCTTTCCCAACTGACATTCCTTACATAGAGCATTAACTGGTTTGTCCAACTAAGACAAACCTCTCACTATCTTGGACTTACTCACTTTAACAATGTTATCAAAATTTATATGACAAAATCTCCTATGCCAAAGCCAACTATCATCTACTTTAACAATTAAATAGTTGTTGACTTTAGGATTCAGGTGAAATAGGTTACCTTTAGTCTACTTGCTGGTTGCAATCAGTTCACCTTTGCTCCCATAGATTTTACACATACCATTCTTAAACTCCAATGGATATCCTCTATCATTAAGTTGAGCAACACTCAAAAGATTGTGCTTTAATCCTTCAACCCATTAGACATCATCTGCACTGCTCTTCCCATTAAGAGAATAGTTCCCTTACCTTTTACCATGTAGGGTGAGTCATTACCAAATCTCACAACTCTGCCATAAAATTCCTTCAAAGAAATAAATTTGCTCTAGTCACCGGTCATGTGATATGAACAACCACTATCAATGATCCAATCATTATAATTATCCATGCATGAAACTAAAGCCTTCTGATTAGATGTCTCCTCTTTAATGGCTATAAAGACAATGTCTTAATTAGCATCACCCTCAGATTCTTCATCAGTGATACCGCCATCAACTGCAATAAGACAATCTCTTTTTCCTTTTCCCTTGTACTTCTTGAACTTTTCTCATTTGTTCTCATTATCACCATTAGGACAGTTAGCTGCAATGTGTCCAATCTTGTTGCATGCAAAACATTTTAAAGGTAATTTACCTTTATATTTTCCGGTACCTCTGGGAAACCTCTTGGCCAACAATGCTTCAAGCTCAACCAAATTGTCTTCATCGTCAACTTCTCTACTGGATCTAGATTCATAACTGTGACTGACATCTCTACTTTTCCTCAGAGATGGGTTAGAAACTGGAGCTCTAAATGCAAATTCAAATTTCTGAACACTACCATCACAACCATTTAATTCAAAAGTAGTAACCTTACCAATGATGGAGTCAAGGGTTACCTTAGTTTTGTCAATTGATTTTAGCTCCTGAATGGCTGCAACTCGAATAACATAGACCGGTAGCAGGGTTCTCAACACCTTGCTAACCACTGTGGCATCTTCCACTTTACCACCAATACTCTTGATCTCACCAACTATCTCTTTTATCCTCTAACCATATTGTTGTATATTCTCTCCTTCAGCCATCCGCATGTCATCAAACTTTCCACTTATACTCTCTTCTTTGGCAATCTTCACATGTTCATCGCCGCTATAAATCTCTTCAAGTTTCTTCCATACCTCATATGCAGTCTCCAAACCATGGACATCAACATACCCTACATTGGACAAAGAACTGATAATAGCCTCCAGTGCTTGATTATTTTTGTGTTGCTCTTTCTTTTGATCATTAGTCATAATCCCACTAGGTGCAACATATTGAGTACCAACATGTTCCCAGTATTGACTTCCTAGACTCTTAATATAAATTTTAATTCTATCACTCCATATTCTTTAGTTCTCTCTATTAAACTTCATACCTACCTTCTTCATCATGTTCTACAAGATCTTTACCTCAATATGTTAGGCTTAGACCTTAGTGTTGGATATCATTGGCATATGATGAACTGGTATGATGATATGATGATAATGTATGTTGTCATTGATGTCAATAAAGTTCAAGTAAACCAGTATGAAGTTGTATGAGGAGATGTAGTGAACTGGTGTCAGGGATTCACTAAGTGTGACTACCGGTTGGCAGTCTCAGGTCTATGGTTATCGATTTGGTGATCCAGCTTGTGCAGTGCAACCGATGATACTCTATGATGAGTTAGCTAAGAGATACAAGTAAGATCAAGGTACCAGGTCAACCTTGTGTGCGTGAAGGATTTCCTTGAGGATCTTGCATGAGAAGATTCACTGTGTTTGAAGTCTACCTTGGGAATGATCATTCTTCTTAGTGGTATGAGAAGAGAGCATGATGGGTTACTGATTCCCATGTGCAGTGAAGAATGAATGATGCAAATTGTCTTGTGAGTTGTTTGAAATTGTAATAATCTATGCAATGTGTTTGGATGGTCAGGATTGGACTGCCCGTGTTGTAAACCTAAGATGCTCAGGGTTTAGGGTTTATGCTACCAACCTAACTGATGTCTATAAGGTCAATGATGTTTGTTATTGTAAAGTTGTTGGAAAATGTTGTGTGTGTATCCCAGTGATGAGATACATGCCAAACCAGTAAGAGGAAATTTGCAGAGTGTGATTGCAGAGTAGAGGAAATGAAAAGGATCTGCCTTGGCATGTAGTGTTTCTATCAGATCAGAAATTTTACCTGTTGTCTTCTAATCATTTCAACAAATGGAAAATCCCTTTATCAAGTAGCTTTAATAGGCTTATTGTAAAACTTGTAACTAGGTGACTCAAGATCATTGAGTTCTTTAAATCCTCTAGCGAGGTAACCTCTAACAAGGTTTCAACCTTTAACAGGGTATATAGCCATCCCTTAACTGGGTGATCTTTAACATGATCGGTTCCTAACATAACCTTATTATAAAGTCTTTAACTAGACTAGGCTCTTAACAGGGCGAGCTTCAAAAGAGTTCAAAAACAAGCTTGTGGGTATTCATCCCCACCATGGTTTTTCCCATTTGGGTTTCCACATGAAAAATTTGTGTGTTATGTGTTATGCCTTTTTCATGTGATGATTATGTATTATTTGGTTAAATGATTATGCATGCAGAGTTATTAGGTTATGGTATTACTGGTATACCACATGCATATGTTTATGGGTGAAGTTGATATCAAGCATTGAATGTATTTTAAATGTTCAAACTTATCAGTTTATGGTGTCTAATGCCTTACTGTGTTTAATTGGTATTGTCATGGTTAAATTCAAAGATGGTGACAACCAATTGGTATTGTGTTAACCGGATAAGTTGTTGAGAAAGTTGTTTTTGTTTGTACTGATTCACCCCCCCCCTCTCAGTATCGGTTGGGGTATCTATTGTTCATTATTATTCATCAATTGGTATCAGAGAAACTCCAAGTCCTCAATGATATATGCTTAATTGATTGAGGTAAAAGATCCTGTTGTAATGATGAAGAGAGAAGGTCCTAAGTTCAACAAAGATAACTTCAAGATATGGAAGGACATAATGAAAATTTACATCAAGAGTATGGGTGCTCAACACTGGAGCTATGTTGAGAATGCTTATGTGATTCCCACTGGCACTCTGACTAATGATCAGAAGAGAGAGATTCAGGAAAATGGGCAAGTCATGGAAGCCCTTATCAGTAGCCTGTCAGATATTGAGTTTATGTATGTACAAGACAAGGACACTCCTAAGGAGGTATGGGACGCACTAGAAACCATTTAAGGTGGTGATGAGCATGTCAAGCAAGCTAAGGAAGAGAGCCTTGTAGGAAAATTTAAAGACATGAGGATGGTTGAAGGAGAGACCATTCAGCACTATGGCATTAGGATTAAGATAGTAGTTAAAGATATCAAAAGCACCAGTGAAACAATTGAAGATGCCACTGTTGTTAGTAAAGTTCTTAGATCATTATTACTGGTCTATGCAATCAAAGTTGCTACTATCCAGGAACTAAGGTCTATTGATAAAACCAAGGTATCATTAGACTCTATCATTGCAAAGTTAACTGCATATGAGTTGAATAGCTATGATGGTAGTGTTCAGAAGACTGAGTCAGCCTTTAAAGCATCTACTGCACCATCTAGAAAAGGAAAAGAAACTAGTACCAATTATGAGTCCAGACAATCCAAAGATATGGATGATGAAGAGATTCTAATGGAGTTTGAAGCTCTTCTTTCTAAAAGACTTCCGAAGGGAACTAGAAAATATAGATGTAAACTTCCTTTCAAATTTTTTTCCTACAACAAGATAGGACATATAGCTGTTAATTTCCCTAGCAATGACAATAAGGATAAACCAAAGAGGTTCAGAAAGTATAAAGGAGGAAACAAAAGAAATTGTCTAGTTGTTGTGGATGAAGGTGTCACTAATGAAGAATCAGAGGATGAAGAAAATGAAGACATAGTGTTTGTAGTGGTAAAGGAAGAAGTGTCTGACAAGAAATCTCTTGTCTCTCACATTGTCAACTCTAATGAGTGGATAATTGATAGTGGTTGTTCTCACCACATGACTGTTGACCGAAGAAAGTTTCTGTCTTTGAAGGAATATGA
This sequence comes from Cryptomeria japonica, assembly GCF_030272615.1. Lineage (NCBI taxonomy): Eukaryota > Viridiplantae > Streptophyta > Pinopsida > Cupressales > Cupressaceae > Cryptomeria > Cryptomeria japonica. The sequence goes on along the minus strand of NC_081412.1, from coordinate 31,263,217 downwards.
TGGAGGTGTTATTAGATTTGGCAATGATGCACCATGCTTGGTGAAAGGTAAAGGATCCATCTCACTGAATGGAAAGAGAAGTGTAGATGATGTCTACTGGGTAGAAGGTCTTAAGCATAACCCGTTGAGTGTTGCTCAGATGAATGACAAAAGACTAGTTCTAGAATTCAAAGGCGGAGTCTGCAGTATAGTTGGAAAGAGTGGTGAACTGATTGCCACTAGTAAGCATACCAGAGGTAACCTATTTCAGTTGAATGTAAAGATAAGTCGATGTCTAATAGCTAAGTTTGATGATAGTTGGATATGGTATAGGAGACTCTATCATATGAACTTTGACAATATTGTTAAAGCTAGTAAGATCAAGGCAGTAAGAGGATTACCTTTGCTGAACAAACCTGATAATTCTTTGTGCAGAGAATGTCAACTTGGGAAGATGTCTTCCTCAACGTTTAAAGGTAAGTCTTTTTCAGCAGAAAATATACTTGATCTTGTGCATACTGATTAGTGTGGTCCTATGAAAACTAGAAGTATTCGGGGAGATAGGTATTTTATGATTCTTACTGACGACTGCTCAAGAATGATGTGTGTCACATTCTTGAAAGACAAGTCTGAAGCATTTGGAAAGTTCAAATCTTTCAAAGCATTAGTAGAGAAAGAAAGTTGTAAAAAGATAAAATGCTTGAGAATTGATCAAGGAGAATTCAGTTCTGATGAATTCAAAAAGTATCGTGAAGAAAATGATATCAATAGGTAGTTGTCTGCCCCAAGGACACCACAATAGAATGGCATAGCAAAAAGAAATAATAGGACTGTAGTTGAAGCGGCTAGAACAATGTTGATCCAAGGAAAGGTTGCTCACACTTTTTGGAGAGAAGCGGTGAGAACTACAGTCTATACTATGAACCGAGTACTCATCAAGAAAGGAAAAGATAAAACCCCTTATGAGTATTGGACTGGGAAAACTCCCACTGTGAGTTACTTTAAAGTATTTGGTAGTAAGTGCTATATCAAGAGAGGTGAGCATTTGAGCAAATGTGATGCAAAATATGATGAAGGAATATTTATGGGATATTCCACTAAGAGAAAATCTCTCAAGTGCTACAACAATAGAACTCAGAAAATTGTTGAAAGTATCAATGTTAGGGTTGATGAATCCCCTGAGGAACCTGATGAAACATGCAGCGAAAAAGTGGAAGATGAACTGGGTTTATCCTTTTGGGAACTGGTTAATAAAGAAACTTGTAAAGATCTCAATGTTCCTATACCGGTAGAAGCCACAGTAAGAGAAGAAGAAGAGGTTAGTGAAGAAGAAGAATAAAAGCTAGTAGATCAGGCTAGAGTCATTCCTAGATATGTGAAGTTGCATCATGATCCAAAGAAAATTAGATAAAGATGTAGGGATACTCACAAGAAGAAAAGTGAAGGAGAACTCTTGCATGATTTCTTAATTTGAACCCAAGACTTCTAGAAAAGCTCTCACAGATGAAGACTGGATTAAAGAAATGGAAGAGGAGCTAGACCAGATAGAAAAGAATGCAACATGGTCTTTGGTGCCCAGACCAGAACATAAAAATGTCATAGGTACCAAATGGGTCTTTAGGAATAAGCTAAATGAAGAAGGAACAGTTGTAAGGAACAAGGCTAGGCTTGTATGCTAGGGATACACTCAGGAGGAGGGAGAAGACTATGGAGAAACATTTGCTCCTATGGCCAGATTAGAAGGTGTTCAAATGCTACTTGCATTTGCAACATTTAAGGGATTTAAGTTTTATCAGATGGATGTGAAGTTTGCGTTCTTGAATGGAATCCTAGAAGAGGAAGTGTATATAGAGCAACCAGAAGGGTTTTCCTTATCAAAAGATAGTGACATGGTGTGTAAATTACACAAAGCCCTGTATGGACTGAAACAAGCACCTAGGGAATGGTATGAAAGATTACACTCTCATCTTGTGAAGATTGGATTTCAGAGAACAAGTGAAGATAGAAACATCTACTTGAAATCAGAAGGTGATCAGATTCTGATCTGTGAAGTGTTTGTGGATGACATAATCTTTGGAGGAGATGATAAAATGAGTCATGCGTTTGCAGATGAAATGAAGAAAGAGTTTGAGATGTCTCTGATAGGAGAGATAAAGTTCTTCATTGGTTTATAGATTCAGAAAATGAAAGAGGGTATCTTTATTACCCAATCCAAGTATGTCAAAGAGGTATTAAAGACATATGGCATGGAGGAAAGAAAACCAGTTGGTACATCGATGGTGATTAGCTATAAACTGACTAAGGAAGATGATTTAGCATTGTTGAATGAGGAGTATCGGTCAATGATCGGTAAGATGCACTATGTCATGCACATCAGACCAGATATTGCTCATGTAGTAGGCTTAGTAGCTTATTTTCAGAAATGTCGAAGAGAATACCACTTGGTAGCTTTCAAAAGGATTCTTTGATATCTGAAAGGAACAGTTGATTATGGATTATGGTATCCATATAATGGTGACTATAATTTCAAGGTACATACCGATGCCGATTGGGGAGGTAATGTGGACAATTGGAAGAGCACAACAAGTGGAGCATTCTTTCTCAATGGAAGATTAATATCATGGATGAGTAAGAAGCAGTGTTGCACTTCTCAGTCTACAACTGAAGTAGAATATGTTGCAACATTTATGAACTGCACTCAAACAATTTGGATGAAGCATGTATTAGAAGGTTTCAAAGTACTTGTATCTGAACCGGTGAATATATTTTGTGACAACACAAGTGCAATAAATATTTCCAAGAATCTAGTATTGCATGCTAGAACTAAGCACATTGAGCTTAAATATCACTTCTTGAGAGAGAAAGATCAGAATAAGGAGGTTGTACTACAACATGTTTCCAGTAAGGAGCAGCTAGTAGATATATTCACTAAGCCCTTACCGAAGACTACATTTACCTATTTGAGAGGTGAATTAGGGGTTCTGCCCCTTCATGAATTCAATTAAAGATGTGTGCTCCCGCTCCGCATCAGTCAAGTACTACAGTGACAAATCTTTCAAGATTGATCTATTGAAAGATGCTACTCCTTAGGGGGAGAAGCATAGTAGATTTTGGAAGCTTGTGCCTCCACTTTGGCATTGTTGTCAAAGGGGTAGAAGATATCTGATGTATGGGGAGAAGATATCTGATGTTGAAGATACACTAGTCTATGATGTTTTCAGTTGCAATGCTACATTGAGTATTGCCATCAATGCCAAAGGGGGAGATTGTTGGATATCATTGGCATATAATGAACCAGTATGATGATATGATGATAATGTATGTTATCATTGATGTCAATAAAGTTCAAGTGAATCAATATGAAGAGATATGAGGAGATGCAATGAACCAGTGTCAGGGTTTCACTAAGTGTGACTACCGGTTGGCAGTCTTAGCTCTATGGTTATCAGTTTGGTGATCCAGCTTGTGTAATGAAACCGATGATACTCTATGATGAGTTAGCTAAGAGATACAAGTAAGATCAAGGTATCATAGCAGCCTTGTGTGCGTGAAGGATTTCCTTGAGGATATTGCATGAGAAGATCAGGCCTATTTGAAGTCTACCTCGGGAATGATCATTCTTCTTAGTCGTATAAGAAGAGAGCATGATGGGTTATTGATTCCCATGTGTGGTGAACAATGAATGATGTAGATTGTCTTGTGATCTATTTGAAATTGTAATACTCTATGCAATGTGTTTGGATGGTCAGGATTGGATCGCCTGTGTTGTAAACCTAAGATGCTTAGGGTTTAGGGTTTATGCTACTGACCTAACTGATGTCTATAAGGTCGATAATGTTTGTTATTATAAAGTTGTTGGCAGATGTTGTGTGTGTATCCAAGTGATGAGATACTTGCCAGACCAGTAAGAGGAAATCTGCAAAGTGTGATTGCAGAGTAGAGGAAATGAAAAGGATCTGCCTTGGCATGTAGTGTTGTTATCAGATCAAAAGTTTTACCTATTGTCTTCTAATCATTTCAATAGATGGAAAATCCCTTTACCAGGTAGCTTTAATAGGCTTGCTGTAAAACCTATAACCAGGTGACTCAAGATCATTGAGTTCTTTAAACCCTCTAGCGAGGTAACCTCTAACAGGGTTTCAACCTTTAACAGGGTGTATAGCCATCCCTTAACCGGTTGATCTTTAACAGGATCGGTTCCTAATAGAACCTTATTGTAAATTCTTTAACCGGACTAGGTCTTAATAGGGTGAGCTTCAAAAGAGTTCAAAAACAAGCTTGTGGGTATTCATCCCCATCGTAGTTTTTCCCATTTAGGTTTCCACGTGAAAAATCTGTGTGTTATGTGTTATGCATTTTTCATGTGATGATTATATATTATTTGGTTGAATGATTATGCATGCAGAGTTATTAGGTTATGGTATTACTGGTATACCACACGCATATGTTTATGGGCGAAGTTTATATCAAGTATTGAATGTATTTCAAGTGTTCAGACTTATCAGTTTATGGTGTCTAATGTCTTACTATGTTTAACCAGTATTGCCATGGTTAAGTTCAGAGATGGTGACAACCAGTTGGTATTGTGTTAACCATATAAGTTGTTGAGAAAGTTGTTTTTGTCTGTATTGATTCACCCCCCCCCCTCTCAGTATCAATTGGGGTATCTGTTGTTCTTCATTATTCATCACTTAGAGGACCTGAGAAGCTCTGATACCAATTGATGGTATGATGAAAGAATAAGGATCCGGCAACTACTGAGAGGGGGAGCTGAATTAGTAGATAGAGAACTGATATAAACTTTCACCAATCTCAGAATCAACCTCTCAAAGAAAACTCTAAACTAACAAGTTAAACCACTGAACTACAAATGTAATATCACTGTCAAGACAAACCGGTTGATTGTTATAATAGATTAATAGTAAAACAACTTGAAACTCACAAACATTCAAATACTTTACTGACATAAGTAAAACCTCATTTCAGATTGTTGTTAGTTAACATAGCATATCAAAGTGTATTTAGCAGTTAATCAATTCAACCATAGTAAATATAACCACAAAAACATTCACCACTTCACACAATATTTTTTACATCGAAACCCAAATGGGGAAAACCATCATGGGGATGAATACCCACAAGTATTCTGAACTCTTCTGAAGTTCACCCTGTTAGGAGCCAAGCCTGTTAAAGCTTTACAAAAAGTCCCATTAAGAACAGATCCTGTTAGGGACCACCTGGTTAAGGGATGTACTATAATGCACTATTAGAAGCAATACCCTATGAGGAGTAACCTCGGTAGAGGATTTGCAATCCAAGCTAATGGACCACCTAGTTAGAGGATTTGAATAACACTAAGCTTGTTAGAGCTTACCCGGTTAGGGGATTTTACTACTGTAATTGTTAGAAAACAATAGGGGTTTGTTGATTTGTTTGAATAGCACTACACTTTCTTGTTCAGATGCTTTTCATGCTCCTATCTACCTTTACACAAACTATAGATACATCATCTGGTTCACCAACCACACTCAAATACAAGGTTGTCAACACTACAACAAAACAACTCATCGACCTTATAAACAAATCACTAGGTCAGTAACACAATAAAAACCTAATTCTCTCATAGAGATTACAAACAAGTCAGTTCAAGTATGACCATTGGATTACATAACAATCTGTGCACATCATTCAAGATAGCCTCAACTGCTCCTTGATCATCGCTTCATCGAACAATGTAACTCATCACGTGGTTTGTATTACATGCAATATACTTGCCCATTCCAAAGATAAAAACTATTATCTCAACACGCCAAAAACACTTAGAAACTTTTCTCATACAACATGCATACGTGTTATAATTAGTACCGCTCATCATCATATCATAAACCAATACAACCAATTCACCAAAGTTAATCAATTAGAGTTTATCATATCAATAGGTAGGGTTTACAGGTTCAAGTCTCCAATATATAACAATACTGGTTAACTCCACAAAATCACCTATCAGTTAGAGTTCCCTTCACTAGCTCTTCCTCCCAGTTACAAAACAACATTATAACAACATCATTACCAGTTAATTGACATCAATGACAACATAACATTTCATTAATGCAATCATCATGCAAATGCCAACAGATATGTAGCAGATCATTTAAATGAATTTAATACAGTTACTAGCCAATTGACTTATGTAAAAGTTAGCTTTGATGAAGAGGTTAGGGCTCTCTTAATTTTATGTTCTTTGCCATAAAGATAGAATACCTTGGTTATGGTTGTAAGTAACTCTATCTCTGGTACAGAGACTTTGAAATTTGATGATGATGTTGTTGGTGTTATCCTAAGTGAGGAAACACAATAGAAAATCACAGGTGAGACTTCAACATCATCAGGTATTGTTTTGAATGTAGAGAATAAGGGAAGATCAAAGGAAAGAGGAAAAAGCCCAATAAATCGTGAGAAGTCCTGAGGGAAGTCAAAGAAAGGATTCTCTCAATCTAAAGGAAGAAAGGATTGTTAGTATTATGAAAAGTGAGGACATCTAAAGAAAGATTGTTGGTCTCAAAAAAACAAACAAGGAGATGGAAATGAAGATGACAGTAAGGAAGACAACGTTGCAAGTAATACTTTACAAGATGCTTTAATTTTGTGTTTAGGTAATGTTAATGATTCTTGGGTAATAGATTTAGGGGATTCATTTCATGCCACACCCCATAGAAAATATTTTCTAGATTATTTTCAAAGTGATTTTGGACAGGTATACTTGAGTGATGATGAGCCTTGCCAGATTGTTGGAAAAGGAAAGATAAAAATCAAGTTACAGAACGAAAATGACTGGTTATTGAAAGAGTTAAGGCATGTCCCTCATTTAAGAAGAGATTTGATTTTTGCAAGACAACTGGGTAGTGAATCCTGCATAGTTACCTTTACAGACACTTCTGGAAGGTCACTAAAGGTGCATTAGTAGTAGTTAAAGGTGAAAAAGTAGGCATATTATATTTGTGTACTGGTAATACTTATTCTACCTTAGCTGCTATAGAAAAAGTTGTTGTAGGGACAAGTACAATAGATTTTGCAAGGAAAAATTAAAAACTGTGACACCATACACTTGGGCACATGAGTGAGAAAGGGATGAAAATCCTTCACTCTAAAAATTTGTTGCCAGGATTGAAGCAGATTAATTTAGAGTTCTGTGAAAACTATGTTTATGGTAAACAAAAAAGAGTCATATTTCTCAAGGTTTGGAAAGAGAAGAAGAGTGAGAAGTTAGAATTTGTGCATTTATATGTATGGGGATCGACTTAGGTGTCATCTCTTGGTGGCTTTTGTTATCATGCTATTTTTATAGATGATGCAACTAGGAAAACATAGGTGTATTTCCTAAAATAGAAATCCTATATTTTTGAAACTTTTAAGAAATGGAAAGCTTTGGTTGAGAATGAGAGAGGAAAAAAGTTGAAGTATCTCAGATCTAATCATGGAGGCGAGTATTGCAGAAAATCATATAAAGATTAATGTTCTTTCAAAGGAATTCGAAGGCAGAAGACAGTACTAGGAAGACCACAAGAAAATGGTGTGTTTGAGAGAATGAATAGGACCATCATGGAGCATGCAAGGAGAATGAGATTGCATGTTGGACTGCCCCTACATTTCTGGACAGATGTTGTACATATTATTGTTTATTTGATAAATAGATGACCTCCAAATCCTTTGGATGGTGGCATTCCAGAGGACACATGAACTGGTAAAAAGGTAAATTATTCTTTTTAAAAAAAATTTGGTTGTGAAGTTTTTGTCCATGTTGATAAAGAAAACAAAACGAAGCTTGATGCTAAATCTTAAAATGTACCTTATTTGGATATAGAATAGATGAATTTGGTTATCAATTATGGGGTTTTGAAAATCAGAAAATAATTATATGTAGAGATGTTATATTCAATGAGAAGGTCATGTATAAAGAATAGATCATGAAAAGAAGCACAAACAGGTCAAAAAGGAATATGTCATGTTGGATGAGATTCTTAAAAATAAAATGCCATTGCTACTTGATGATCAAAAATAGCAAAATATCCCACAAACTCTTGCAAGTGTTAGACGTTCTACGAGATTAAATATGATGATATGATGAATCAATAATGATTTGGTCAACTACTGACAGGGGAGCGTGAATCAGTAGATAGAAAAAAAAATAAACTTTCACCAAACTTAATCCCAACTCATAAACAACTTCTTAAACTAACTGGTTTAGATACTAAACCATAAACTGTTTATGTACTATCAAGTTTACCGGTTGACTAAAATATCAATATAACAGTGTAATCAAATCTGTAACTTAGATACCTTTTGTCCAAAACATCAAAACACTTTACTAAAATTAGTAATATCTCATTTCATATCACTTCTGGTCATCTAAACATGTCTTAGTGGTTTTACCATTTAAACATATTAACCATATCAAAAAATAAACAAAATCATTCACCACTTGACACAATGATTTTTGACGTGGAAACCCAAATGGGAAAAACCACAGTGGGGATGAATACCGACAAGTATTCTGAACTCTTTTCGAGTTCGCCCTATTAGGAGCCAAGCCTTGTTAGAAGCTTTACAAAAATTTCATGTTAAGAACAGATCCAGTTAAGGACCACCCGGTTAAGGGATTGACTACAATACCCTGTTAAGAGCAATACCCTGTTAGGAGTAACCTCAGTAGAGGATTTGAAATCCAAGCTAATGGATCACCTAGTTAGAGGATTTAGATAGCACCAAGCCTGTTAAAGCTTACCTAGTTAGGGGATTTAACTGTTGTAATTGTTAGAGAACAACAGGGTCTTGCTAATCTACTAATAGCACTGCTCTGCTTGATCAGATCCATTTATGCTCCTATCTGCTTTCAAAATATTTTGTAGATACTCCTTATGGTTCAAAAACAATCAAACTACCACACACAACCAAAATTTCCAGCACTATAACAAAACAACTCATCGACCTTATAAGCAAATACAATAGGTCGGTAACACATCACAAAACCTAAGATCTCATAGAGATTACAAACATATCAGTTCAAACATGACCGCTAGATTATATAGTAATCATCTACACATTGTTCTAGATAACTTTGACCGCTCTTGGATCACCAATCATCAGATCCTATAACTCATCATGTGATTTCCACTTCATGCTAAGCACTTGCTCATTCCTGAGATAAATAGTTATCTTCATGCACTAAAATCACTTTGAAACTCATCACGTGCAACATGTATGTGTGGAATAATCATCTCCAATCACCATTTGATCATAGATCATCATAGCTGATTCTCCAAGCTCGATCGGTTAGGGTTTAGCTTATCAACAGGTTAGGGTTACCAGTTGATCACTCTTCTTGAATAACAATACCGGTTTCCAACACTACTTCACTACTAGTTGCAAAATTGCATCACTACCGGTTGTAATACAACTCCATTACTGGTTACTATTGACATCAATAACAAAACTATACTTCATTAATGCAATGCCAACAATCTCCCCCTTTGGCATTGATGGCAATACAAATATCAAAACCACCTAATTGTGATGATTGAGAGTAATGCACATACATAGGTATAGGAATCCTGGTTTACATTTTCCAATCACATACTCTCCTTCAACTGTATCTCGTACAATTCTTCTCCCCATAAGTCATTTAGTTCTTCTCCCCCTTTGACAACAATGCCAAAGTGAAAGCAAAACATACAGTGCCATAGTTCACTTTTCTCCAACTAGTTGCTCCCCCTGTGAAGTAGCTCCACTCTACACCAATCCTTCTTCAAGATCTTCAATAAGCTCTAGGACTGATGTCTTCCATATCTTCTCAATGAACTTCATGTAGGGGTACAACCCCTAGCTTACCTCTAAGATACTCAAATGTTGCCTTAGGTAGAGGTTAAGGAAATATATCAGCAAGTTGTTGTTTAGAAGAAATATGCTCTAGTGACACATCTTTACTCTACACTTTCTCTCTCAATAAATGATACTTCAACTTAATATGCTTGGTTCTTGCATGCAACATCGCGTTCTTTGAAATGTTTATCACACTGGTGTTATCACAAAAAATATTTACCGGTTCTATAAACTTCAACTTAAAACCTTCCAGAATGTGTTTCATCCATATTTCCTAAGTGCAATTCATGTATGCTGCAACATATTCAGCTTCTATAGTTGACTATGATATGCAACTCTATTTCTTGCTGCTCCAAGATACAAGTCTTCCTCCAAGAAAGAATGCTCCTCCAATTGTACTCTTCCTATCATCAACATTTCCTGACCAGTCTACATCTATATAGACTTTCAAATCAAAGTCTCCATCATATGGATACTCTAATCCATAATCAATTGTACCTTTCAAATATCTAAATATCATTTTAGTTGCTACCATGTGTGTCTCCTTCGAGCTTTTTTGAAATCTAGCAACTAATCCAACTGCATGAGCAATATCCGGTCTATTGTGAACAACATAATGTAGTTTCCCTATCATAGACCTATACCCCTTTTGATCAACTGATGTAGAATCATCCTCCTTAGATAGTTTACAACATGTAACCATTGGTGTTCCAACTGGTTTACATTCTTCCATTCCAAAAGTCTTCAATACCTCTTTCACATATTTGGACTGTGTGATAAAAATACCATTCTTCATCTGTTGAATTTGCAAACCTATAAAGAATTTTATCTCTCCTACAAAAGACATCTCAAATTCACTTTTTATCTCATTAGAAAAGTCATCACACATGTCATCATTGCCTCCAAAAATAATATCATCCACAAATACCTCACTAACCAGTATCTTGTCTCCATCAGTCTTGAGATATATATTGTTGTCTTCACTAGATCTCTAAAAACCTATCTTGAGCAAGTGAGAATGTAGTCTTTCATACCATTCTCTTAGTACTTTCTTTATTTCATATAGTGCCTTGTGTAGTTTGCACACCATATCCTTTGCTTCAGTCAAAGCATAACCATCTAGTTGTTCAATGTAGACTTCCTCTTCCAATATTCCATATAGAAATGTTGACTTCACATCCATCTGATATACTTTGAATCCTCTATATGTTGCAAATGTAAGTAGAGTCCTAACACTTTCCAATCTTGCCACTGGTGCAAATGTTTCACCATATTATTCACCTTCTTCTTGTGCATAACCTTTGCATACCAGTTTGGCTTTGTTTTTGACTACTACTCCATCTTCATTCAGTTTATTCCTGAACACCCATTTAGTACCTATTACATTTTTACTCACCAGTTTGGGTACTAGGGTCCAAGTATTGCTCTTCTCAATCTGGTCAAGTTCTTCTTCCATAGCTTTGATCTAGTGATCATCTCTAAAAGCTTCCTTTGTTGTTCTAAGCTCAATGGTGGAGATCATACAACAATCCTCTCTTATTCTTCTTTTGGTTAGCACACCAACATCTTTATCTCCAATAATCTGACCAAGAGTATGATTGAGTCTAACATACCTTGGAATAGAATGATCATGATCTATAGATTCTTCTTCTTTTTCACTTTCTTCATCCTCGGTAGAATCTACCTATTCCGGTTGAACTAGTGTTGTAGTATTCATTTCACCAACTTCTGATTTCACTAGTTCTGGTTTCAAAATTAGAATGTAACGTTCATCTTCCTCCTTCTCCTTATTGATTTATCTTGAATCTTCAAGAAACTCATCCACTTGGACAATAGCACTTTCAATGATCTTATTTATCTAGTTGTTGTAACATATGTAGGCTTTTCTCTTGGTGGAGTAACCAAGAAATACGCCTTCATCATTCTTATCATAAAACTTACCAACATAGTCACCTCTCTTGATAAAACATCTACTACCAAAGATCTTAAAGTAATTGACATTGGGTGATCTACTATACCAATATTCATAAGGAGTTTTATCCTTACCTCTTTTAACCAGTATCCGGTTCATAGTGTAAACAATTGTCCTAATAGCTTCTCTCCAAAATGTCTTAGCTACACCTCCTTGTATTAGCATAGTCCTAGTAGCTTCAACAACTAACTAGTTGTTCCTCTCTGCAATACCATTCTGTTGTGGTGTCCTCAGTGCAGAAAGTTGCCTCTTAATTCCATTGTCTTCACAGTATCTAGTGAATTCCTCTAAAGTAAATTAACCACCTTGATCAGTTCTTAAGCACTTAAGATTTCTTCCACTTTCTTTTTCAACTAAGGCTCTGAATGCCTTAAACTTACTAAAGGCTTATATTGTTTTCCTTCAAGAATGTGACCCGCATCATTCTTGAAAAATCATCAATGAAGATCATAAAATACTTATCACCTTGAATACTCCTAGTTCTTATTGGTCCACAGAGGTCTATATGGACCAAATATAGCAAATATTCTACTGAGAAAGATTTGTCTTTAAAAGTTGAGGATGTCATCTTTCCTAACTAACATTCCTTACATAGAGCATTAACCAATCTGTCCAACTGTGGCAAACCTATTACTGGTTTGAACTTACTGACTTTTACAATATTATCAAAATTCACATGATAAAATCTTTGATGCCAAAGACAACTATCATTTATTTTTGCAATTAAGCAGCTATTGACTTTAGAAATTAGGTGATTTAAGTTACCTTGTGTCTTCTTTCCAGGTGCAATCAGTTTGCCTTTTGTTCCATAGATTTTGCACATCCCATCTTTGAATTCCAGTGGATAACCTTTGTCATTGAGTAGAGCAACACTCAAAAGATTGTGTTTCAGTCCTTCAACCCAGTAGACATAATCTACACTACTCTTTCCATTCAAAGAGATGGTTCCCTTTCCTTTTACCATACAGGGTGAGTCATTTCCAAATCTCACAACACCTTCTTCAAATTCCTTCAAAGTAAGAAACTTACTCTGGTCGCCAGCCATGTGGCGTGAACAACCACTGTCTATAATCCAATCATCAGAACTATCCATGCGAGAGACTAATGACTTTTGATCTGATGTCTCTTCTTTAATAGCAACAAATACAATGTCCTCATTTGCATCTTCTTCAGACTCTTCATCTGTGATTCCTCCATCCATTGCAATGAGACAATCTCATTTACCTTTGTCTTTGTATTTCTTATACTTCTCTCATTTTTTCTCATTGTCCCCATTAGCACAGTTAGTAGCAATATGTCCAATCCGGTTACATGCAAAAAACTTCAATGGTAATTTACCTTTGTACTTACTAGTACCTCTGGGTAACCGCTTGGTCAACAATGCTTCAAGCTCAATCAAACTGTCTTCATCATCAATATCTTTGCTGGATCTGGACTCATGACTGTAAATAGCTTCTCTACTTTTCCTTATCAGTGGGTTAGAAACTGAAGCTCTAAATGCAGATTCAGGTTTATGAATACTTCCATCATAACTATTTAATTCAGATGCAATTAATTTACCAATGATGGATTCAAGAGTTACCTTTGATTTATCAATAAACTTGAGTTCCTAAATGGCTGCAACTCGGATAGCGTAGACCAATAGAAGGGTTCTCAACACCTTGCTAACCACTATGGTATCCTCCACTGTACCACCAACACTTTTGATCTCACAGAATATCTCTTTGATCCTCTAACCATATTGTTGAATATTCTCACCTTCAGCCATCTGCAAGTCAACAAATTTACCTCTTAAACTCTCCTCTTTGGAAATCTTCACATGCTCATCACCGCTATAGATATCTTCAATTTTCTTCCACACTTCAAAAGTAGTCTCCAAACCATGGACAAAAACATACTTTGAATCGGGCAAGGAATTGATAATGGCCTCCAATGCTTGATTATTCTCCTGTTGCTCCTTATTTTGATCATATGACAAAATCCCATTAGGCAAGTTATATTTAATAAAAATATATTCCCAATATTGACTTCCTAAGCTCTTGATATAGATCTTAATCCTATCACTATAGATTCTGTAGTTTTCTTTATTAAATTTTGGACCTTCTTTCTTCATCGTGTTCTCCTAGATATTTACCTCAAGCTATTAGGCTTGGACACAAGAGGACTTGAAATGCTCTGATACCAATTGATGATATGATGAATCAATAATGATCTAGTCAACTACTGAGAGGGGGGTGAATTAGTAGATAGAAAACAAAATAAACTTTTCCCAAACTTAATCCCAACTCATAAATATTTTTCCTAAACTGATTGGTTTAGATACTGAACCACAAACTATTACTGCATTGTCAAGTTTATTGGTTGACTAAAATATCAATATAACAGTGTAATCAAATCTGTAACTTAGATACCTTTTATCCAAAACATAAAAAGAAAATTACTAACATTAGTAATAGCTCATTTCAGATCACTTTCGGTCATCTAAACATATCTTAGTGGTTTTACCAGTTAAACATATTAACCATATCAAAAACATACACAAAATCATTCAACCCTTGACACAATGATTTTTGACGTAGAAACCCAAATGGGAAAAACTGCGGTGGGGATGAATACCCACAAGTATGTTGAACTCTTCTAAAGATTTCCCTATTAGGAGCCAAGCCTTGTTAGAAGATTTACAAAAATGTCATGTTTAGAATAGATCCGATTAAGGACCATCTGATTAAAGGATTGACTACAATACCCTCTTAAGAGCAATACCCTATTAGGAGTAACCTTAGTAGAGAATTTAAAATCCAAGCTAATGGATCACCTAGTTAGAGGATTTAGATAGCACCAAGCATGTTAAATCTCACTCGGTTAGGGGATTTAACTGTTGTAATTGTTAGAGAACAACAATGTCTTGCTGGTATAGTAATAGCACTACTCTTCTTGATCAAATCCGTTTATGCTCCTATTTGCCTTCAAAACATTCTACAAATACTCCTTTTGTTTTGGCAACAATCGGACTACCACACACAACTAAAATTGCCAACACTATTACAAAAAAACTCATTGACCTTATAAGAAAATATAATAGGTCGGTAACACATCATAAAACCTAAGATCTCATAGAGATTACAAACATATCAACTCAAACATGACCATTAGATTGCATAGTAATCATCTACATGTTGTTCTAGACAACTTCAACCGCTTCTAGATCATCGCTCATCGAATCCTGTAACTCATCATGCATTTTCAACTTCATTCTAAGCACTTGCTCATTCCCGAGATAAACAATTATCTTCATGTGCTAAAATCACTTTGAAACTCATCATGTGCAACATGCATACATGGCATAATCATGCATAATCATCTCCGATCACCATTCAATCATAGATCATCATAACCAATTCTCTGAGCTCCATCAGTTAGGGTTTAGTTATCAATAGGTTAGGGTTACTAGTTGATCACTCTGCTTGAATAACAATACTGGTTTCCAACACCGATTCACTACCGGTTGCAAACTTGCATCACTACTAGTTGTAATACAACTCCATTACTGATTACTATTGATATCAATGACAAAACTATACTTAATTAATACAATCTTCATGCAATGCCAACAAAGTAGACCTCCTGAAAGATTTTCTCCTTCTTTGTATTCTATTTTATTAACTGATTCAGATGAACTAGAAGGATATGAAGAAGCAATGTAGGTGGATGCCAAACAATAGTGGGAGCTAGGAATGAAAGAGGAAATGGATTCCTTGAAGCAAAATTAGACTTGGGACTTATTCACATTACCTACAAGAAAAAGAACCTTTCCAAATAAATGGGTTTATAGATTGAAGGAGGAGGATGAAGGACAAAAAATATATAAGGCTAGACTCGTGGTAAAAGGTTTTGCATAGAAAAAGGGTATAGACTTTGATTAAATATTTTCTCCAGTTGTAAAAATGACTTCAATTAGAACTATTTTAAGACTTGTGGTTGCAGAAGACTTGTATATTGAATAGCTAGATGTTAAAACTACTTTTCTCCATGCAAATTTGGAGGAGGAAATCTACATGTAGCAACCACAATGATATGAGGTCAAAGGTAAGGAGGAGTTAGTGTGCAGGTTGAAGAAGAGTCTTTATGGCCTAAAGCAAGCACCCCAACAATGCTCTTTGAAATTTGATAGTTATATTGTTGAACAAGGTTACCACATATGTCATTATGATCATTGTGTTTATTTTAAGAGATTGGATAATGACAATTGTATTATCTTGTTACTTTATGTTGATGGCATGCTTGCTGGTGGGTCTAACATGTAGCATATAAATGAACTTAAACAGAAATTAGAAAAGTCATTTTCTATGAAGGATTTGGGTGCAAGTAAGAAAATCCTTAGTATGAGGATTTCACAGAAAGGAAAAATGGGACATTAACTTTGTCCCAAAGTGAGAATATAAATTTGTCAAAAACATTTAACATGCAAAATGCAAAAGCAATTGGTATGCCTTTGGCTAGTCATTTCAAATTGACTAAGGACATGTGTCCAAATATACAAGAAGAGGTAAATAAAATGTCTAACATCCCATATTCATCAATTGTTGGCAATTTGATGTATACGATGGTATGCACACTGCCAGATATTGCACATGCAGTGGGAGTTGTGAACGGGTATATGAGCAATCCGAGATTGGAATAGTGGAATGTTGTCAAATGGATTCTTAGGTATCTGAGAGGTACTACTACCACTTGGCATTATGTTTCAGAGGATCAAATTTTTCTCTACGAGGATATGTTGACTCTAGTCTGGCAAGTGATATTAATACAAGGAGTACTACATGGTATGTCTTTATTGTAAGGGGAACTGCTGTTAGTTGGATTTCTAGATTGCAAAAGGTTGTTGCACTTTCAGCCACTAAAGATGAGTATGTGGCTGCTACCGAAGCTAGAAAGAAGATGATTTGATTACAATGTTTTCTAGAGGAACTGGGAAAGACATAGGAGGATAGCTCATTTTACATTGATAGCCAGAGTGTCATTCATCTTGCAAAGAATTTTGCACTTCATTCAAGGACTAAACACATTTAGACTAGGTACCACTTCATACGGTTTGTTTTGGAGGATGGCTTGAAAAGATTCACACAAGTGACAATCTTGCAAGTATGTTCACGTAGGAAATCATACGAGAGAATTTTATTTCCTCATTAGTTTATATTGGCCTTCTTGACTGAAAAATCATGGAATTAAGGAACAATTGAGTTCAAGTGTTTTATCTAGTGGGAGTTGTAAGTGCAGCAGTGTCATCCAATATTAGTCTCCAAGTGGGAGATTGTTGGTATGTGGTGACTGATCATGCATGTACTATACATTTATAATGTATCCTTGTTGGGCTTCAGGCTTGGTTCGGGCCTTGAGTAGGGGTTTGAGGGCGTAGCCCCCAAGGAAAAAAAATTGTCATTTTTTTGTTGAAAAAATACATTTGAAAAAGCTCTAAAAAGGCCGACTTTGTATGTTGCCCTTTAAAACTGCATGTTATAAGTGAATGTAATGAAAAATGAACTGTAATGGTGCTATATTGTTTTACTAGATAATAAGAAAACATTGGACGACTATGTTTTGTGGATGTAGCCAATTTGGGGTGAACCAAGTTAAATCTCTGCATTATTTGTGTTGTGTATGGTTCTTCATCTTTTGTGTATTTAAATCTCCATATAATTGTTAATTTGTATTTGCTCCCGATCTACCAAAACCCTAATACTATGTGCAATGTGTCATGGATTTAGTAAGTTTTTATTTATGACACTGCATACCTATTTAGCATTGGAGTTGGTTTTGGAAACCATTGTCGCTTTGTGCTTGTGTTGAGCTCTATAAATATGTGGATTCTTAGTGTATTTTGTATGATAGGCTGGATATATTATAAGATGGTTTAATGTGCCGGATATTCTTTTGAATTCTCTACTGATGTATTTACTCCTAAAAAGCATTGGCTCTAGGCATTGTATTGTAACTGTTGGTTGTTGTTGATAATGCAATTGTGGCTGGCTTTTGGAGTGTGGATTTTTTCTTGAAAGGGTTTTTCCACATATATTTGGTGTTGTGATTTTATTTGTTTAAATTTGATTGTTGAATGCGTTTATCTAATTTTTAGTAGTTAAGGGTTTGTAAGAATTTTTTTCACCATCTCTCTTATTAGATCTAGTATTTGGAAGCATTTATTTCGCACTTGGCTTTGTTTCAATTCCTATCAGATCTTGGCCAACTTTGTTATTGTTGTTTGGTCAATAGGTATTTTAAGTTGATTTAGTTTTAGTGGGAGTTTTGCAGAGGAAGATTCTGTAACCTTATTGCAAGTTTGATAAGGCAAGCACATCTAGTAGAATAAAGATGAAGAAGTTTAATGGTGGCAATTTTGAGTTGTGACAACTCAAAATGGAGGACATGCTCATGGATAGAGATCTATGGGTTGCGGTTTCTTCGATAAAACCCCAAAATAAAATGTAGGATATATGGAATACAATGGATCAGAGAGCCAAGGGTTTGATAAGACTCTGTTTGATTAGTTCGATGCTCATGAATGTCCATGAAGAGAAGATTGCAACTAAGCTTTGGAAGAATCTTGGCAATATATATAAGGCAAAATCCTTGGTAAATAAGTTATTTGTGAGAAAGAAGATTTATTCTCTAAGGATGGAAGGAGGAGAATCCATTGTAGATCACATCAATGCATTGAACGTGCTAGTTTCTCAATTGACTTTTGTTGGTGTCAATATTGATGACCATGAAAAATGCATGCTTCTATTATGTTTCTTTCCATACTCATGGGATCACCTTGTGACAACCATTGGAAGCGCAACAACCACTTTCAAGATGGAGGATGTGATTGCTTCACTTCTATTCGAAGAGATGCGAATGAAATCTTTTAAGATGGCAAAGGAGAGCCTAGTTCCTCGTAGACCAATGGAGAAAGGCAAGAAGAAGGATAGGAAGTGTAAATACATGTTTTTTAGAGAGATAGATTTAAGTGTCCTGGTAAAAAGTCCAAGGTAAAATGTTGGAGTTGCAACAAATTTGGTCATTTTAAAAAAGAGTGCGAGGAGAACAAAAAGAAATTTAAAAAGAATTTTTATGATACTAACTTTGATAAATCCTCTCATGATGTAGTAGATTATTTTGTCGTAGCCTTGGCAAAACATGCATCAGAAGAGGTGTGGTTGATAGATTCAGGTGCCTCTTTCCAAATGACCTCTCACAAAGATTTATTTTTTGAAGCATGAAGAGTTTGATGGTGGAAAGGTGTATCTAGGTGATGACTCTCACATGAAGGTTGTTGGTCGTGGAAGAGTTAAGTGTTGGCATGTTGACATAACTGATGGAGATGATGATGTGCTGGTAAAGGATGATGTTAATATGAGGAGATTAATGGACTATTGATAATGATACATTGATGGACTATTGTTGATGATATAATTGGGATATGATGCTTTATGATCAACTATTTGTGTTGTCATTTATGGCAACCATGTTTTTTTATGTTTGGTATATCATCTAAGTTATCTAAGTTGCAGTCAACCCGTAAGCAAGAACAGAGAAGGAGATCATTGTGGTAGATATCTATGTTGTGTTAGGTGTTCTTGTTTGGAATGTATGCTTATGACATTATAATGAGTCTGTGGAAGGAACCGCATCATGTTTGGAGAATCGGAAGTCATGTTTATAATTGACTACTGTATATTCAATGTAGGATTTGAGAATCGGTAACAAGATCTTTAACTAGTGATGTTTTATGGTTTGACGGTGGATCTTTTCATGATCTTATCTTAGTGGTGATGTGTCACAATCCACATGAAGTGATAGGATTTTATTTGAGAATGATCAAGGAATTAATTTCTTGGGAAACAATGAAGTGTTTAGCAACATGTGATAAGGGTTTGATAGCTTATTAGCTCGATGTGCAGTGATGTGTTATGATCATTCAACGGTTGTAATTGTCTTGAAGTTTCTTGTAATGATTTGTATGATGATCAGTAAAGATTTGTAATGATCTTATATGATCTATGATTTAAATTCATTGTTAGTTAGGGTTGTGTAACAAACCTAGTTGAAAAGTGTATTTAGGTCGAGTTTGAGAAGAGATTTTGTGTCAGTGATCAGAGAAGAAAAGTGTGTCAAACCAGATTGAGATGTTTGCATGTGTGATGAAGATTGGAGCTAAAATGGATCTGTACTAGCAATCAGAGAGTGTTGTGATCAGCTCATTTACATGTTGTTTCCTAAAAATTACAACATTATTAAAATCCCTTAACCAGGTAGGTCCTAACAGGCCTAATATTGTAAATCCCTTAACCAGGTAGGTCCTAACAAGCCTGATATTGTAAATCCCTTCACTAGGTGGCTCATTAACTTGAGTTTAAATCCTTTAGCAAGGTTAATCCTAATAGGATAGAGCTCCTAAAAGGGCTAAGGTTAAAATCTCTTCACCGGGTGACTCCTAACAAGGTCTATTCTTAACCAGGCATTTTTGTAACCCTCCTAACTGGGCTAGGCCTTTAACAGGGTGCATTCTGAAAGAGTACAAATTTTGTGGGTACCAATTCCCACCGTGGGTTTTCCCATTTGGATTTCCATGTGAAAAATATCAGTGTTCATATGGGGGTTGATATTTTTATGTGTGAATTTGATATCATTACATTGCTTACATGTTGATGAACACATGAATGAGTAGTTTGACAAATCTACTTTAAGTGATTGATTGAGTAGTTACCAGTATTGGTTATGAACTATTTTTGAGAAGAATTTTCATATTGATAAAAGATTTCAGATTATTGTTATTATTGATTCACCCCCCCTCTTAGTAATGACTAGATCCTCACAATAACATTAAGATCTGATTCCTTGATGGAAGAGTGAAGGGGATTGATGGTGTCCTGCATATCCCTAGTTTGACATGAAACTCACTTTGATTTAGCAAGCTGGGTGATGTGGTTGTGCAGGTTGTTTTTTTGAATGGTGGATGTAAGATGTTAAGAGGTTCTATGGTGTTTGCTAAGGATGTTAGGATTGGCACCTTGTATAAGTTTGATGCATGCATGGTTTAGCACAATATTACCTCCTTAATTACATGTCTAGAGTACCTTATGCGAGTGGTGTTGGTAGCTTAATGTATGCAATGGTTATCTGAGGGGTACTTATGAGTATTCCTTATTTTTATGGTTATCCTTCTAGACCTCAACATTCAGTTGGCATTTGTGGATAAGTGGATTCAAATTGGGCAGGTTTACATTAACAACAAAAGATCTTGGTGCAATCACGGATAAGAGGGTCTTCAAAGAGAACAGTCTGAACCATGCAACAAATAAATCACAACTCAAACAACACAATGTAATGGAGGCAATGCATAATCAAACTTATTATATCATAGAAATTGATTACAAATTGCTAGCAACATTCGGGCTCACAAATTCGGCTCACAGGTGTGAGTACAAAATATGTGTGCTATGCAACATTCGGCTCAAGCAAGAATGCGAGCCAACTCTGAAACTCCTAATCTCAAGATCTTTCTTCTATGTGCTAAAAATATATTTCTAAATGCTCAATTACATTCATTTATATGATCAAGGATTATCCGTGTCGATTCAAGATGAACAAATTCTGATGAACAAGATGAAACGTGTAAAAAAACAAGGTCAGCCTCTGCCAAAGAGATCCCTCTGGAAAATCCAAAGGATGAAGTGTAGACCTAAGGGAAGGTCAGCCACACACCAAGGAACATTGGAAACAACAAAATTAGGCTCTGTAAGCAACATAAAATATCCACAAGCATCAACAATAACAAATAGGTCCAGGCGGCTCTGATACATAGGAAATAAAATTGTCCCACATTCTGGAAGTGATAACTTACCGAAAAAAAATCCAAACATCTCGTGGACCAAGAATAAGATTTATGTGCATGTCTATGAATCAAATCCAACTCTGTAACATCCAGTGAGAAAATAGAAAGAAATACTAAAAGAAATATTGAAACTACAAAACAGGAAACAAACTAAAAGAAAAATGTTTTTGGTTGATGCAAGATTGCCAAGAACCAGGGATGCTCCTGCATCAGACATATGAGGTTGATTGAAAAGTGAGCCTCTCACTTTATCGGGGCTACAAGAAAACTAATACAGTTCACCTCATCCTAAGAAATCTATGATGAATCTTCAACTGGTTTTCTTTTCCAGTTCACAAGATACTCTTTGTACTGCTTGTTGCGAGTGTTGCGCCCAATTCTGCTATCCAAAATTTATTCAATCTAGTCTGATACCTTTTGGGGCACCTATTTCTCCAAGTCTACTACATTGTCAGTATTTAATTCCACCTCATGATATGGATACAAGTCTGCAATTTTGAATATAGGTGAAATATCCAAATTATCTGGTAACTCCACTTCATATGCATTTCGGGAACTGAATTTCTTAAAGGTCCTACAAGGTCCAAACTTTTTCATCTACAATTTATTGTAGGTACCAACTGGGAATCTTTCTTTTCTCGGATACACCATCACTTCTTTATGTCTCCTCTTCTCATTTGCCTTCTCATTATACTTGTTGTTCATGTCCTCCAAATTCTATTTAACCTGATTAAGAATTGTATTCATACTCTCTATAAATTCTTCCACTTCTACACTCTACTTATCCTCATGATTGATGTCTCTCAATTTTAATATGCCTCTAGGGTGTACTCTGGTAACAATCTCAAAAAGTATTCTTCCAATACTCCTATTCATTGAATTATTGTAGGCAAATTTTTCTTGTACAAGAATAAAATCCCAACTTTTGATTTTCACTCCAACTAAGCATCTCAACAACTTTCCCAAACTCTTGTCTACTACCTTTGTTTATCCATTAGTCTGTGGATGAAAAGTAGAACTGAACTTCAAATCTGTCTTCAACTTCTTCCAAAGTGTTCTCCAAAAGTATCCAACAAACTTAGTGTCTCTGTTTGAAACTATGCTCTTAGGTAATCCATGGAATCTTACCACCTCCTTAAAAAATAGGTCTGCTACATGCACAACATCTATTGTCTTCTTACAAGGAATAAAATGTGTCATCTTCAAGAATTTGTCCACCACCACAAATATAGAATCATTTCCTTTGAGTGTTTTAGGTAAGCCAAGAATGAAATCCATGCTTATGTCTTCCCAAGGTCTCTCTAGAACTATCAAAGGCTTATACAGTCCAAAATTTTGACTACCACCTTTTGCTAGTCAACAAATTCTCACTTACCAATGTTGTTGTCTTGTCTACTCCAAAGTGTCTGGCTAATCCTCCACTATGATTCTCCTTTATCATATTTTCACTCATAGAGTTTTGGGGTATACACAACTAATTTACTCTAAACAACATCTTATCTTGAATCAAATAGTCTAGTCACCTACTTCTATCCACTGCAACAGGTTCTATGCAAGCTCTCCATAGTTCTACAAAATCCAAGTCATCCTCATACAAGTTCTTTAATTCCTCAAAACCCAATACTTATATTCTCATCTTTGTCAGAAAATTCCTACTTCTACTCAGGGCATCAACAAATTTATTTAAATTTCCACTCCTATGCTTAAAAAAAAAAGTACAACTTTCCCAGAACTCTACCCATCTCATATGTCTATGATTCAACTTACCTTGACTATTCAAATATTGCAAATCTTGATGATCGGTATACAACACAAACTCCTTAGTCAAAAAATAATATCTCCACTTCTTCAATGCTTGAATTATAGCATAAAATTCCTAATCATAAACTAAATACCTCCTCCTTGCATCATTCAATCTCACTAAAATAAGATACTGGTCTTCCCTCTTGGCTCAACATGGCTCCAATTGCATTTCCACCTACATCATAGTCCACTTGAAAGACTTTGTTAAAATCTAGTAAATCCAACACATGATTCTTTGTCACCTTTTATTTCAACAATTCAAAGCTCCTATTTGCTCTAGTTGCCCACTTGAAATCCTTTCTATCTCCCCTCATTGTCTCTGTCATAAGGCTACAAATTGAACTAAAATTTCTAATGAACTTCCAGTAGAAACTAGCCAATCCATGAAATGATCTTACCTCTCCAATTCTCTCTAGTGTAGGTCATTCAACAATTTCTCTTACCTTCTCAGGATCAATCTTCAATCCTTCCACAAATATCACAAACCCCAAGTAAACTAACTCTTCCTTCATGAAATTGTACCTCTTAATGTTTATCAACAACTTCTCTTCTCGCAACCTCTGCAAAACTTATCTCATGTGACAAATATGTCCCTCCTTTGTCTTACTAAAAATCAGAATGTCATGCAAGTACACAGTAAAAAAATTACCTAAAAAATTTAATACCTCATTCGTCAATCTCATGAAAGTACTTGGTGCATTAGTCAGTCCAATAGGCATCACCAACCATTCATAAAGTCCTTCATTTATCTTGAATGTTGTCTTCCACTCATCTCCTTCTCTAATTCTGATATGATGGTATCCACTTCTCAAGTCTATCTTTGTATAATATCTGGCTCCACTCAAACAATCCATTATGTCATCCATCTTTGGTAAAGGGAATCGGTACTTCACTGTGATCTTGTTTATTTCTCTAGAGATAGTACACATCCTCCATTTTCCATTCTTTTTTAGGTGCTAACACTACTGGAACTACACAAGGACTCAAACTCTCTCAAATGAAACATTTCCTCAACAACTCCTACACTTGGTTGTTTAACTAATTCTCTGGTGGTGTCATCTAGTGTGCTAATGTATAAGAGAAACTAGCTATGGGAATCATGTCCATGCAATGACTGATACTTCTCATAGGGGGTAATCCATTAGGTACATTATCTGAAATGATGTCACCATACTCTGTTAGCAACTCTTTTATCTCCTCTAGTGGTTCTTCTGTAGACTTTGGATTCTTAGTCTTCTTAGGAATTAATGCAAAGCACATATTCTCATGTCTCATCCCATCTAGGAACTTCTTTCCATCACCTAGACAAATTTTGGCATTAGTACAAACTTTGCTCTTCACAAGTTACTCCAAAGGCAACAAGATCTGTTTCTCTCATTATATACAATAGTGAATATATTCCTTCTGCCAGCATGCATCACTTGCCTATCATACTGCCAAGGTCTACACAACAAGATATGGCATACATCTATAGGCATAATATCACATAGAATTTTATCATGGTAAGCTCCAATATTCAATTTTACCAAACACTGTTCACTTACTAATGCCTTATGCTCATCTTGAATCCATGTTATTTGATATGGTTTAGGGTGTTTCAAACTCTCCAAATTCAACTTAGTCACCATTTCTTTCAAAAAAAGGTTATTAGTACTGTCGCTTTCAATTATAACTTTACAACTCTTATTGGCTACATTGCATCTTGTCTTGAACAAATTCTTCCTCTATAAGGCTCTTTCTCTCCTCTAGTATGATATAATTCTCTCCTCGTTATCAACAACTCTCCATCCTTTGGTCTGTTACCTAATTCAGTAGGTTCCTCCTTTTCCAAGGCTTCTCTTCCATGGATCTTTGTTTTCTATCATTCAAAAGCACGATGTCCTTCTCCGCATTTAAAACAGGTTCCTCTAAACACTATCTTTTCTTATCTTTTGTCTTCCTTTCCATAACCCTCATTCCGATAACCTTCATTTTCTTTCTTTCGGTAAAAAAATTTGTCATCTCTATGGTACAAACTACCATCTTGGCTAATTTCCTTGTTCTTATTCTAATCTACACATGTTCCTCGACCTCCAGTATAGGATCTTCCTACCTGAAATCTTTCAGCTCTTCTTTGTTGCTTCTACTCATCTTTTATTCAACTTCTCTTCTACCTTCAAGGCATATTGATAGGATTCTTCGACACTTTGCAACTTGATCAAATTGAGTTCATCTTATATTGACATCCACAATCCATTCAAATATCGGGCAACTTGTTCAACCTCATCATTGATGTATCTGGATCTGATGTTTAGTTTATAGAATGCTTTGGTGTACTCCTTCACACTACTTTCCTTCTGCTTCAGGTTATGCAACTTTTGAAACAAATTCACTTGATAGTCGGCTGGAAAGAAATTCTATTTCAACTTAATAACCATCCACTCCCACGATTTGATATTTTCTTTACCTCTTCTTTGTCGGTCTACCTGTAAATGCTCCCACCAAAGAGACACATGACCTTTCAACCAAGTATAGTCTTATTTCACCTTTTGTTCTTCCGCGGTGTTCTCAAAATCAAAATAATTTTCCATCTCCGAGATCCAATCCATCTATTCATCTGAATCCAACTTATCATCATAATCTAGTGGGGTAAAATGTGGTTTGGTGTTCGCTCTATTCAAAACCCTCAAGAACCTCTCTTTTTCCAGATCGATCACCAATTGATTTGTTACTTCTTCTCTTGCCTCAACTTCTCCTTCATCCTTGCTCGCATCTTCAATATGTTGACCTCATCTCTGGATCGTTTCAACAGTTTCTGATTGGGCTGCAATTCCTCTCAACATTTCCATCATACCAGGCTTTGTATTTTCATGCTCTCCACCACCTCTAGCATTACTTCACACCAGTTTCATGAAAGTCCTCCACAAATGTGGGTCAGATCCTCAATTTCACCATCCCACAACAAAAATCTTATAAGACTTCGCAATCTCCGGAATGAAATCTCACTTAAAAACCACTTGGTGTAGTCAGGGTTAAGAGGGTCCTCAAAGAGAACAGTCTAGACCATGCAAAAAAAAAATCACAACTCAAACAACACAATATAATGGAGGCAATGCAAAAAGACTTATTATACCATAGAAATTGATTACAAACTACCAAAAATATCTGATCTCGTAGATTTGGCTCAAACAAGAATGTGAGCCAACTCCGAAACTCATAATATTAAGATCTTTCTTCTATGTTCTAAAAACTTATTTCTAAATTCTCAAATACATTAATTTATATGATAAAGGATGATCTGTGTCGGCCCAAGATGAACAAATATCAATAAACAAGATGAAACATGTAAAACAACAAAGTCGGCCTCCACCAAAGAGATCCCTTTGGAAAATCCAAAGGATGAAGTGCAGACCTAAGGGAAGGTCGACCGCACACCAAGGAACATTGGAAACAACAAAATTAGGCTCCACAAGCAACATAAAAGTTTCACAAGCATCAACAATAGAAAATAGGTCTAGGTGGCTCCAGTACACAGGAAATAAAAATGTCCCACATTCCAAAAGTGATAACTTGTTGAACAAAGATCCAAATGTCTCATAGATCAATGATAAGATTGATGAACATATCCATGAACAAAATCTAGCTCCACAACATCTAGTGAGAAAACAAAAAGAAATGTTGAAAGAAATACTGAAACTACAAAACAGGAAACAAACTGAAAGAAAAATGTTTTTGGTTGTGTAAAGTAGAAAATTTGAGGGCTTAGTGAATTCTCCACATGGAAGGGAGGATTCACTAAGCTCAATTTTCACTTTGTGAAACTTTACATTCAAAAGAGGGGGATGAATCTACTAGATCCAATCCCAAAGGATGCAAGGATCGAATACTAAATAGATTGATTATGTTTGAAATGTGTTTGACCCTCTTTTGTAAGTTGAATAAGTAAAGTACTGAGATTGAAGACAAAGCAGGCAGAAACAGTGAGCTACAGATTCAAGATTTAGTTGTGCACCTAGATCTAAGAAGTTTGAGATGATTCAAAGCTTCTTTGTGAAATCTATCAAAAGTTGCAGGGACCATGTGTCCAGACCAAGTCGCCCCCAACCTGGTCCTCCAAACTTTCCATGCGTCAAAAAGGGTTTTTCCATATCTATAAATAAAGCTTAATTCCAAAAGTACAGTTGTGCACCTACTTCCTACACATGGAAAGAAGAAGAAATGGGTTGGGAATAGGGGTTTGCCTAAGTCAAACCCTGGTTTGGAATCAACCTTGAATGAAATACTATAAATTCTTGAAATAAATGATGGAAAGGTATACCTTAAGATCTGCAATAGATGATGATGATGCTTTGCTTCTTATATGTAATCACATATGTTGTATGAAATGGCATGATCGTGACAAAACCCTAACACACACACATGCTTGCAAATGAATGAAGTAATGTTGCTCCAATGGAGAATATGCAACCTTGAGGAATGGTAGATGATGAATGCTTGAATGTAGTCTCCTTGCCTTATGATCGCTATCTTATTCTTGCATTATTGTGTTATGTCAAATGAGAGGGGAAGAGATCCTTATATACTTGCATGTCGTCAATTGTTTAATTTTCTAACATAGGCCAAATGGGGAAGTGATTTTCAATTCAAATTTGAGATAGTGCCTAAGGGCCAAACTAGGTCCTCATTAGGGAGGACTAGGGTGTCGACGTGGCGCCCTGTTCTTGCCCTAATTTAGGCTAGGATCAAGAGATATGCAAGGTGCAAGATGAAAATAATGGGGTTTGGTTACATAGGGGAGGCATAAACAAGTCCCGATCAAGCATGGGGATGAGACCGATAAGCTGAGGGCCCAAAATGCAGTCAAAATTATAAAGGGTACAATTTTAGGATGTTACATTTAGCCCCCACTTTAGCAGAAGTATGAGCTTATGCAAATACTCACGGTAAAATAGAAGGAGATGAGGAAAAAGATGAGGAATGTAGAGAAAAATCACAAGGGGTATAAGATATCACCAATTTCAAGGAACTTATCCCCCAATCTTAGGATCTTAACTCACTCAAACATATGCGAGGGCACATCAAACAAGAGAAAAACAAAAAGACAAAAAGAAAAACAAAGGAAAAGACACAAAGGCACACAAAACCCAAAAAATAAAGATCTCAAGTCAACTAGCCGAAGAGACCTCAATATCAAAATGTCTCAACAACCAATATCATTCTTGAAAATACCATCTCATGAACACAAATGATCACATAAAAGAGAAAAGAAAGCAACATCCATGAACTATCAATAGAAAAACTATGAGGTCATTAGAGGAAGAAGACAAAGCATGAATACACTCTAGATGTGCTTATCCGAGTGATTCATGAGAATAATGATGGGAGAGGGCATGGACTACTCGCCCCTAGGTGTTTTTATCTAGGTGATCCATGGGGGGAGGAGAGTAAGAATAGTCTAGTTGTTTTTAGCTAGTTCCATCCATCCTCGTGCATGTGTGCAAGTTATTTCTAGTTTCAAGCATATAGAACCCCATGTAATAGTCTTTTCTCTATTTTTTAGTGTTCTTCAACCTGTTTAAGACATGTAATGTAAATACACATGCCAAGGGTGTGTGCAAATGTGTAAATGCCAAGTGGTGAAGATATATGCCTAGTTTCGAGGCCATCCCATTTAAGACTTTGTTGTTTTTTGGTGATGTGTAACCCCATCTAAGACATATCAAATGTTTCATCTATTTTGAGTGTCAAATATTTCTCTCTAAGATTTTTTACTCTTGTTCCAAGAATGAACACCCCGTTTAAAACATGCAAAAAATGATATGCAAGAGCATAGTACAATATGGTAAAAAGGGAGTGATGTGGGTGCCCCCCTCTTAAGATGTCAACATAGTTTTATGTTGATGTTTTAAGGAAGCTAGAGACAAGGATACCTTACCTTCAACAACAAGGAGATATCCTTTAGGCAACAATGTCATAAATCCAAGATAGAGAGGGAATACTCTTCAAGCAAGTATAAGATAGTTGCAACATGTGTAAAGGAGATCCCTAGAGGAGAAGAGATCTTTTCTCAAAAGACATCTACCTCCAAGAGGAGCTATCTTGAACAAACATAATATCTTCTAGCAAAATAAAGGAAGGAGAACAAGAATTCCTACCTTCCTCCTATTGCTAGGTGAAAGGGATTTTTGATGATGGATGACACACTTTTGACCCAATGTAAGGGGTAAGAATATTATAGATATACATTGCCAAGTGAAGAAGAGGTTGTAACCAAGAACTTACACCTCATGTATAAGAGAGAATCCTTGAGAAAACAATAACTTCACACAAGGAATGACACCAAGTCATGAGCAAACACCACTCCACAAAAGAAAAATAGATCCTTAGAGAGGAGAGAGAGAGGAGGAGAAATCAATGATTGCCCCCTAAGTGTAAGGACAATGAGAAGAATTACACAATCTTATAAGGAGATATTAGGCATAAGGAAATGCATAATATAATCACATGAATGATTATCCCATGCAAGAAAAGATATTAGTTTATGTAAAATGCACCTCAAAAGAAGTGGTAATCTTCAAAGAGGGAGAGAGAGAGAGAGAGAAAGAAAGATCACATATTCCCCTAACAAGGGATTATCAATAAGAGACGTACCATTGGAAGAAAGGATATCAACACATGAAAAATTAAATCCCTAAAGGGAATAGTTATACACTAGATAGAAAGAAAGAAAGAGAGAAAAAAAAACCATCCTTTCACCCCAAGCAAGAGGACAAAGAGGAAAATTACATATCTTCTAAAGAGAGGTTATTCATAAGAGATGAAAAGTTTCCAAAAAAGAATAGTTCCTAACCAAGGAAAAAACATGTGCTCACATGAAGGATAACTCTATGCAAGAAAGGGTATCAAGTGATGAATAACACCACACAAAAGAAGAGGTAATTTCCAAAGAGAAAGGAGGGGAAGAAGAAGGTTCACAAAAGTTCTCTAAAGATATATTATTCATAAAAGATACACCATTTCAAGAAAGAAATAGGTCCCATCCAAGAAAAAAATATGTGCTTGCATGAAGGATAATTCCATACAAGAAAGGACATCAAATTATGAATAATGCAATCACAAAGAAAATAGTGAAACCTTAAAAAGAGAAGAGAAAGAGGGGAAATCATGTTGCTACCCCAAGATATTTGAAATTGAAGAAGCACCACCTCTAATGACAAAGAGCCCCCAATTAAGTTTACTACTTGTGTCATAGGGTGAGGAGCACCATTAGGGTGAAAGGAGTGCTAAAGCACTACCTCTTCACTTAGAAAGAGGCCAAGATCTCTTGAAAGACATACGAGCATGATCGTATTGTTCTTGAATAAATTCCTTAAATGATTTACACTTTCCAAGAGAATAAGAACCTCCATGATGAAAAGGAAAATATCCATTTCCTTCTTTATGTTTATTTCTAAACTTCGCAAAAGGGAAGACAACATTCTTATCATACTTCAATTTCCAAAAGAGTCTAGTTGCTAATTTTTCTTGATCATTAATAGATGTAGGTTTATTTTTTTGAGATCGAGGATAGGAGATGTTATTAGAAGAAGATGGATTTCCATCCATGATTTTAACTTTACCACTATCGATAAGTTCTTTTATTGAATTTTGAAAATCGGGACAATCATCAACATGGTGATCATAGGTTTGATGAAATGAACAAAAAGGATTTTTTGAAGAAGAAGCTCTTTTGCAAGAACTAATGGCTTGTTGTCTTGCAAGATGATTTTTAAAGTCTTGAATCCTAAGGATTTCCTCCATAGGAGATTTATTATCATGTCATAGGCCTTCTGTGGTTGTTTGTGTAGGAGGGTTTATAGGGACTCGAATTCCTTGTTCAAATTTTCCAAGTCCTTGTCCTCTAAAACCTTGTTTTGATATTATGTTGAAGTCACTCCTATAATAATCCTTTAATTGAGAAGATGAGGGAACATTATAATAAATTCCTTTAAAATGTGTACTGTAAAGATGTTTAGAAGGAATGAAAGGATTAGTAGATGAAGAAGGAATATCTTGTCGAGAAAATATTTCTTTTCTTTCATCATGCATATCCTCTTTGGTAGATTGGGAAGGAAGATCCTTATCATCTAAGGCCTCATCTTTGCTTAATGTTATATGGGGAGAGAGATCATGAATGAAATGCATGACATCATCTTCTTTACAAATGCTTTGATGTTTAAGATAGGTTCTAGGAGAATAAGGAGGATATATAGAGATGGAAACACCAATATTTTGACCTTACCCCCCTTGCACAAGGGTATGTGTGTGTGAAGAAGATGGGGCCATGTTGCTCTTCAATGCTTGCTCTCCATTAGAGAGATCATTGATAGGAGTATTAGCTCTTTCTTCATTTGCATTAAATACCCTAGGAGAGGTACAAGTATTAGGTTTTTCATTATCATCTCTAGGATTAGGATCTACAAAAGCTTGTAGGTGTTCTATGTATGAAATGCATTTTCCCATAAACATCATCATAATGCAATATATATGAAAAATGAAAGCTTTGAGATCTAATCTATGAAAAGGAACCAACTTGGAAATCCGAAGGATGTAATATGTCCAAGTGCTATGAATGAAAAGAAGTAACATGAAGTGAAAGAATCCATCATCCAACACATGATTATAATAAATGTATGTAAAAAATAATGTAATCGTATGTGAAATAGAAAATAGATCAAGTCCATTAATTGCCATGATGAATATTGAAATTTAAGTTCAAGCAAATTATTTGAAAGTAAATTAGGATTTTATAAATAAAACCACTTAAATTATTTAAATCGATGAGATTCAAATTTGATTATTTTTAATTTTGAAAAATGAGAATTTGAAAGTTGAGATTTGGAAATTGGAATTTGAATAATTAAAAAAATTTATAGAAGTGATTATTCAATTTTTGAAAATTTATGCAACCTCTTAGGAAATTTAAATTTATAATTAGGGCTTTGAAAATAACCTCTTCATTTTTTAAAATTTAAATTTGAAATTGTTCATAAGAGAATTAAATTTAAAATTAGGATCTTGTAGAACGAAACACTTAATTTAAATTTTAAATTTGCAAATAGATCTAAGATTGGAATTTGGGATTTGGAAAAATTGGAAAATGCACAAGATTAATTTAAATTTAGAAATTAGGGTTTGTTTAATTAACCAATTAATTTTAAAATTTAAATTTGAAATTGAAATTTGATCCAAGATTGCAATTTTGAATTTGAATTTAGCAACTAAATTTGAAGAGGGAAATTCAAAATTTAAACAACCCACAAGATCAATTTAAAAAAAAATTAAAATTAGGGTTTTTGAAATTAACCACTTAATTTTAAAAATTAATTGTGAAATTTGCATTGTAGATGAAAATTTGAATTTGCAAATTGAATGAATGTTCAGATCTGAAATAATTAATCCAAATTATGTAAATCAAAAGCTCAATTTTGAATTTAAAAATTACGGTTTTAGTGAAATTAACCTCTAAATTTTTAAAATTTGCAAGGAAATCAAATTTGTAAATAAAAATTTGAATTTTAAATTACATACACTTAGATCTGAAAACAAAAATTAGAATTAATGGTGTAAGGAGTTGGGTTCACGAAAATGTAAAGTGGAAAATTGTAGGGCTTAGCAAATTGTCCACACGGAAGGGAGGATTCACTAAGCTCAATTTTCACTTGGGGAAACTTTACATTAAAAAGAGGGATGAATCTACTAGATCCAATCCCAAAGGATGCAAAGACCAAATACTAAGTAGATTGATTGTGTTTGAAATGTGTTTTGACCCTCTTTTGTAAGTTGAATAAGTGAAGTGCTGAGATTGAAGATAAAGTAGGCAAAAAGAGTGAGCTAAAGATTTGGGATTCAGTTGTGCACTTGGATCTGAGAAGTTTGAGATGATTCAAAGTTGCTCTGCAAAATCCACCAAAAGTTGTGGGGACCTTGTGTCCAGACAAGGTCACCCCCAACTTGGTCCTCCAAACTTTCCATGTGTCGAAAAGGGTTTTTCCATCTTTGCAAATAAAGCTTAATTCCAAAGTATAGCTACGCACCTACTTCCTACACATAGAAAGAAGAAGAAAGGGGTTGGGACTAGGGGTTTGCCTAAGTCAAATCTCGATTTGGAATCAACCTTGAATGAAATACTGCAAATGCTTAAAATCTACAATAGATGATGACGATGTTTTGCTTCTTATATGTAATCACATATATTGTATGAAATGGCATGAACATGACAAAACCCTAACACACACACATACTTGCAACTGAATGATGTAATGTTGCTCCAATGAAGAATATACAGCCTTAAGGAATGCTAGATGATGAATGCTTGATGCTTGAATGTAGTCTCCTTGCCTTATGATCGCTACCGTGTTCTTGCATTATCGTGTTATGTCAAATGAGAGGGGAATACCTCCTTATATATTTGCCTATCATCAATTGTTCAATTTTAAGACATAGGTTAACATGGGGAAGTAATTTCTTGCTCAAATTTGAGATAGGGCCTAGGGGCCAAAATAGGTCCTCATTAGGGAGGATCAAGGCACCCTAATTTAGACAAGGATCAAGAGCTATGCAAGGTGCAAGATGAAAATAATGAGGTTTGGTTACATAGGGGAGGCATAAATAGGTCTCAGTCAAGCATGGGGATGAAACCGATAAGGTGAGGGCCGAAAATGTGTAGAACACAATATGTCATTGAGAGGGGGGGGTTGAATCAGTTATTTCAAACAATTTCTAACTATGTGTGTGCAATAGGTAAAGAAATGAAGGCCCTAGTAATTAGACACACAAATAATGCTTCTCACAACATCGGATATACGAGGAAAACCCAATATGGGAAAAACCTCAGTGAGAAATGCTTCTAGAGTCTACTGCTCTAATCCAGCCTCACAATGAAACAATAGTTACAATGTTTAGGGCACCAACCTAAGGAGTACCAACCCCTACACCGAGCTCCAACTCAGTGATACACAATGAATTAACAACTTATTACAATGAAAGTACCTTGTTACAAATGAGTTTAGTAACACCTATTCAATTTCTCTTTGTTGGTTACAACTCTTCTCTATTTCACCGATCCTTTCACTACCGGTTATCAATTCACTCTCTCCAATCCCTTACCGGTTGATCTCTGCCTTTGCTGAATTCCTCTTATACTCACCCTACATTATCACTCTCTCGAATGCCTTCCTACATGTTCACCTCAAATCTGTTATCTACCGATTAAACCTCTGCTAAACCCCTTTACCGGTTACAACTCTTACTACCAGTTCTCCTTCAGCTACTTAGTTTCAATACTCTTCTTGGACTGATATGCACGCTATTCACTCAAGCACACTATCTTCTCACAAATGGCATCACATTTTTTATCTTTTCAATCTGCATATTTATTTATCTGCTTGCCCTTCAAAACATAGATTCAAACTTTGGCACACAGGGTTTTCTCCACCAATGGAATCCATATCAGATCATATCGAATCTCATCTCCAAGACTGATAGTCTGCAACAATGACACACCGCACGACAAATCCTTCCTTCAAATGCATGTTTTCTATATTTGGTAAACATATCCTAATTTTTTGTCAAACACCATTAATGTTCCAGCAGTTTTATTCTCTAGGTCGACAAGGAGATAAGATATCATGCATTGATTAGCACATTGGAGTCATCCATCGATCTTCATCAAGCCGCAAACTTCTGCAGCTCACCTATGATTTTTGCAGTCTTCATTTAATGTCGACTAACTCTTCAACTACCTCGTTAAAGCACACTTCACTGACTGTTGTATACTAGACACTTGGTTCCTACGTGGCATCCTTTTTTGGTATCCAGCTCAACTAAGTCCACTATCTAGGTTCAAGCTTGGTCACCGACCAAGAAACATCATATCAGTATCAGTCTTATGCTACCAGTCTTTTACTTGTTCATACATACTCACCGGTGGACATGTTTACCGGTTGGCACTACACCTTCCTGCATACCAGTTGACATAATCAGTTTATCTCTTTGCTTTCTTATGTTTGCTTACTGGTGAACATCCATACCGGTAACATCTCCTACTTGTATCATGCATGCACTTTGTATACTAGTAACCAACCATATTGGTGACATGTTATACTTACTGGTTGACATCAATGACAACACAATGCCAACAATCTCCCCCTTTGGCATTGATGTCAGCACACACACTTATCACTGTCATATTGGTTCCTTATCACTGTCATACCGGTTCCTTCTCCCCCTTTGGCAACAATGACAAAGGGCACAAACAGTGTCCATTATCTTCTAGCATATCGTTTCCTTCTCCATCATCCAATATCTACTCACTTTTTGCCATTCCCTAGTAGAGTAGATCACAAGACTCTGCAGGTAATCAACCAGTACAATCTCCCCCTCTTTCAAGTCTCCCCCTGTGTCCAACATATGGTTCAAAAGACAAAAGATATGGCACTGAACTCCCCTGAACCATAGATCTCCATACTGACTTAAGTACATGAAGTTGGTAACACAACTCCTAACTTGTGTCTCAGATACTCAAATGTGCTTACTGGTAGAGGTTTTGTGAATATATCTACCAATTGTTCACCTATAGGGACATACTCTACCTTAACTTCTTGGTCTTCAACCTTCTCTCTAAGAAAATGGTATTTGATGGCAATGTGCTTTGTCCTTGAGTGCATAACCGAGTTCTTTGATATATTGATTACAATTGAATTATCACACTAAATAGAATCTAGGTCAAATTTTTCTACTTGAATATCCTTGAGGATCTTCTTCATCCACAACACCTGAGAACAACATGTACCAGCAACAATATATTCTGCTTCAGCAGTAGATAGGGATATTGAATCCCGCTTCTTGTTGTGCCATGAGACCAACCGGTTACCTAGGAAGAATGCACCACCACTTGTTCTCTTCTAGTCATCAATGTATCCTACCCTTGATTAGCATCAGTGTAGGCATGTAAGGTAAAATCCCCTTGCTTGGAATACCATAGTCCATAATCAAGTGTCCCTTGTAGATATCGGAATATCCTCCTGACTGCATTCACATGTGACTATTTGGGTGCAACTTGAAATCTAACCACCATGCATATTGCCTACACTATATCTAGTCTAGAAGTAGTAAGATATAACAAACGACCAATCATGGATCTATATAATGTTTGATCCACTACCGGTGATTCATCCTCCTTGCTCAACTTGCATCCGATCACCATGGGGGTACTTACCGGTTTGTTGTCTTCCATTGGGAACTTCTTCAACATATCTTTGGCATATTTGGTTTGAGAGATAAATATCCCTTTACCTTGTTATGAAACCTGTAAACCAAGAAAGTAAGATATCTCTCCAAGCATTAATGTCTCAAACTCTAACTGCATTTGATCAGCAAACTCTTTGCACAAGGTATCCTTTTTTCCCTCCAAAAATGATGTCATCCACATATACACCCACAATAATCATGTGGTTTCCATCTACTTTAATGTACAAATTACTATTTTCACTTCCCTTTTTGAATTCTTGCTCCTTTAGGTACTTATCTAACCTTGAGTACCATTCTCTTGGAGCATGCTTCAAACCATACAATGCTTTCTTCAACCGGCACACAAAGGTTTCATCATCATGTAGCAGAAAACCTTTCGGTTGTTCCATGTATACTTCCTCTTCTAAATTTCCATTCAGGAAATAGAATATTACATCCATTTGATAGACTTTGTATCCCTTGTAGGCTGAAAGGGCTAGAAACATTCTAATGGCCTCAAGCCTAGCAACCGGTGCAAATATTTCTTCAAAGTCTATTCCTTCTACTTGAGAGTATCCTTTGTACACTAACCTTGCTTTGTGCCTCACAATCTTTCCTACTTCATTCATCTTGTTCCAGTAGACCCACTTTGTGCCAATAATGTTCTTGTCTACCGGTCTAGGAACTAATTCCGAAGTCTTATTCTTCTCAATCTGTTGTAGTTCATCTTCCATTGCATCCATCCATTTCTGACTTTTGCTGGCCTCATTAAAATTTTTGGCTTCTATTTTAGTCATGAGGCAGAAATTGACTTGTTCATCATTCTGGGAAAGTCTTCTTTTGGTCTACATGCCATCATTCTTATTACCTATGATCTGATCTTTCGAGTGATTTTTCTGCACATATCGATTGGGAGCCTTGTTTGATGCTTCATTCGGTTCACTGTTAGTCTGCAGTTCATCTTCATCACCGGTGTCATCATACCGGTTCACTTGTTCATGTCTTCCTTTATGCATATCCTCATCAACTCTTACATGCACACTCTCAATGACTCTTTTTAGTCTTTTGTTGTAGCATTTATAGGCTTTGCTATGAATTGAGTAGCCCAAGAAGATGCCTTCATCACTCCTAGAATCAAAGCTACCTAATCCATCCACATCTCTCTTGATAAAGCATTTACTTCCAAACACTTTGAAGTACTTAACTGATGGCTTCCATTCATACCACAATTCATAAGATGCCATTTTGTTGTGTGTTCTCAGTTGAACCTGGTTCAAGCTATATACAGTAGTGTGAACTGCTTCCTTCCGGTATGAATCCGGTATGTTTGCCTCATTTAGCATGGTTCTTGCCATCTCCTTGACTGTTATGTTTTTCCTTTCACAACACCATTTTGTTGTGGTGTTCTTGGAACTGAATATTCTCTTCTTATTCCATGTCTCTCACAGTAATCTTTAAACTCATTTGATGTGAACTCTCCAACCCAGCCCGATCTTAGATATTTCAGCTTGCAACCACTTTCCCTCTCAACCATCTTCCAGAAAATGTTTAATATTTCAAAGGATTGAGATTTGTTCTATAGGAAAGTGACCCATGTCATTCTTGAAAAACCATCAATGAGGAGCATGAAGTATCTTCAACTAGCTAGAGCTCTTGTTCTAGTTGTTCCACATAGATCATTATGCACCAGTTCAAGTGGCCTTGAAGTATTATGTTCCTTACTCTTGAAGCTCACCTTAGTCTTCTTTCCTCTTACACATACATCACAAAATGTGCTTACCGATTTGATGATTGGTGGTATATTTCTCACAGATCCCTTTTTGCTTACTACAACTAGATTATCAATATTTATGTAGCCTAATCTCCTATGCCACAACCAACTTTCATCCACTTGTCCCATCATGCATTGTGACTCAAAGAATTCCTTTAGATTGTACACATTTCCATATGTTCTTTTTCCTTCTACTACAATCTGACCGATACTCTCTTTTCTTATCTGGAAATCGATAGAGTCAAAAGTAAATTTGTAACCTTTATCACACATTTGACTTACACTTAGTAAATTGCCTTCCACTGAATATACATCATGGGCCTTCAATTTCCCATCTGTATTTAGAGTACCTTTTCCTTTTATCATAATGGAGGAGTTGTCTCCAAATCTTATTGAGCCTCCATCCCAATCTTCAAGCTTAATAAATTTATTTTTGTCACCAGTCATGTGATTGGAACAATCAATGTCTACAACCCATAAGTTCCTTCTTTCTACATGCAGGGCAGTCTGCACAATCAGACTTAATTTTTCCTTATTCTTGTCTTTTTCAACCCAAACCGGTTTGTCTTCCTTCTTGTCTGCTGCAATTTCATGTTTCGGTTTGACTACCAATTCCTGATCCGGTTTTGTCTTCTTTGGCTTGGTTTTCTTGAGTTTGAATGTTTTGCAATGTGCCCAAACTTCTGACAATTATAACACTTTACAGTGACATTAAATGATGAAACTTTAAAACTATTGTAGGACACTGGTTGACTTCTACTAGATTCAAAACTCTTATGCCCAAATCCATTACTAAAAATGGAGCATTCTAGTGGTCTAGTAGCACCCTGGACTGATCCTACTAAAAGGGAGCATTCTAGTGGTCTGGTGAGGCACATATTACAATTGATAAACTCATAGAAATTATGAGCACATTCCCAGTATTAGCATTACCTAAATTCACATGACCATTTGTTGTTGAGTGTGATGCCTCGAGACAGGGGATTGATGCAGTTCTTGTTGGAATCCAAGAACACTGAGAGGGGGCAATGAATCAATGTTCTACTAGTTTGAGTATTTTTAACCTTCTTAACACAACAACTTAGCAGCTGATAAACATAAAATCATATAACAATAAGCAACAATGCAACCACAAAGATGAACACCATAACACCACAGATTTATATGTGGAAAACCTCAAAGAGGAAAAACCATAGTGGGATTGGAGACCCACAATATCTATCCACTGATTAGATGAATAAATATTACAATAAGGGACCTGCACATGTAGGAAGGCCAATAGCCTAGAGCACACTGATCATCACAAAAAGGTGCCTCACTGACTATAGAAAACATTAGACTACAATCTAGAATGAAGATTGAACTACAAGTATAGCATCTCCTATGCTTGAGTACAGTTTCAGTTAAGCTCAATACCAAAGGTCTTAAACCTCTTCCACAAACCCATTTCGATCACCTATGATTGACCAAAACCTCTGCATATGATTAAAACTTTATTCACACATAGATAATCCCATAACCTTCATCCCGTGCCATAACCATGATCTACAAAGAGATCTTACATCATATTTATACCAACCTGAGACCTAAACAATTAGGTCAGCGACCTAAAAGATAATACAAGAAATTTGTTAGATAATCCCACAAACCAATGATAAACCAAGTCAGCCTAAGACAGAAACAACATAATACAATCAATAGATCCAACCGATAATGCATTGGGAGCATCAACCAAAACGTTACATGAACCGGTCCATAACCTAGCAGAATAATATACCATTAGGTCCGGTCCTGAATTCAACACCACCAATCAACAAGAAAATGAACAAGATAACTAATAACATCTTGAAATCCATCTAGAAGTCACACCGACACCACTTATCAAGTGCATCAAAATATCTTCAACAAAGCTCCACCGATAAAACCCTTACCGAAGACCAAAAGGCTTACTAGAACAAATGATAGCTCTTGAGTCATCAAATCCTGAACCAACTAATCATGACACATATTTGAATAGCATGAATGATAGATCCAAACCAATTCCACAAACCAAAGCATACTAGAGCATACCGGGTCAATATCATAATCCAACTACTCTACCAGTAAACAACCAAAACAATCGGTGTTGCCATCAATGACAAAACATCAATGCAACACATAATCAATTCCTCCAATTTACTAGTAGTTCTAATGTAAGACAGGCACCCTATTGCATTTGAGAGTAGGAAAATCAAGGATCCAAAAAGGTTTCCTTCCACTTATGATAAGGAAATGCTAGCTATCATGCACGAGCTAGCTAAGTTTAGACAGTATCTAGTGGGTGCCAAATTTGTTGTTAGGACTGGTCACAATAGTCCTAAGTATTTCATGGAACTAAAAAATCTCAATGAGCGGCAACAAAAATGTGTAAGATTGATTCAAGCATATTATTTTGATGTAGAATACATCAAAGGGAAAAAGAACATCATTGTTGATGCTCTTTCCAGGAAGCCCACCCTCTTCTCTCTCACTGAGATTTCAGCTGATTGGAAATCTCATTTGTTGGCTGATTATTCTAAAAATACCTTTGATTGTGATTTGGCTGATGGGCAAGTGTAGGATGATAGATATTTTGTAGTAGACAAGGTAATTTATTACAAAAATAGAATCTACCTTGTACCTGGATCTAAATTGAAGGAGAGGGTTATGAGGGCATTGCATGACACCCCTCTAGGACATCTAGGTTTCTTTAACATATATCATTAGGTATGTTGTTAATCTTAGAGGATCCAATTAATACTAAGAAGGGGGTGAATCACTATTAACAACAATTTCAAACTTAAAATATAACCTTACAAAACTTCATCAAATCAACCATAAAGGAGTAATAAACTCTTTACCTGTACCGGTAACCACTGCAAATCATCTGCTAAACTGATTTATCATGTTTGCACATTAAGTGTTCATTTACCATGTATAAACTAAAAAAAACCATAACAACACATAAGAACATTCACCATATGAACACCATGTTTCTCACGTGGAAACCCAAATAGGGAAAAAACACGGTGGGAATTGGTACCCACAAATTTATTGCACTCTTTTGGAATGCACCCTGTTAGGATCTCAACCCGGTTAAAAGCTTACAATGATGC
The DNA here is from genome assembly GCF_030272615.1 of Cryptomeria japonica. Lineage (NCBI taxonomy): Eukaryota > Viridiplantae > Streptophyta > Pinopsida > Cupressales > Cupressaceae > Cryptomeria > Cryptomeria japonica. The sequence continues at coordinate 31,221,560 of NC_081412.1, read as the reverse complement.
CCTATTAGGAGAAGACTCGGTTAGGAGTCACCCGGTTAAGGGATTTGGATAATGAACCCTTTTAGGAGCTATGACCTGTTAGGATCAACCTCGCAAGAGGATTTAACACTCAGATGCTGAGCTACCCAGTTAAGGGATTTTAGTTGTTGCAATTGTTAGAGAACAATAGTGAATGATCCAGGTATTGCACTTAACTACTTGCTTGATCGCATCCAATTATACTTCAAATTTTCAATACTCTGGCAGATCTCTCACACCCTGGTTTGGCTTCACACACTTCTCAAAACCATTGACACAACAAACATCAACTGTACCGACCTAAATAACCTCTACAACTTAGTCAGTTACAAAACCCTAAGACTTACATCATAGGTCATCACAGATCTTTACAACTCATTACAGATCATCATATGGATCATTACAATCAATTATAAATCACTATCAATCATTGAGTGATCGCAGCTCATCACAATAACTCAATCTGATACAAAGTCAAACCCTGAGCTCATTTCGCTAAGCACTTTGCACATTCCCAAGAAATTCCATCTAGATTTCACCAAAACATAATTCAAACACTTCACGTGAATTATGCCACATCACTATAAACATATGAACTTGATGTAGATCACCGACAAACCAAAAATCATTACTGGTTAGAAGAATTCTTTACTAGTCCTTAAACCCTAGCAAAAATATCATAGAAATCATAAAAATGACTTCTAGTAACCAAAACATGATGCAGTTTCGATTAGATACATATTATAATGATAAACACGCATACTCCAAACCACAACACTTCAATCATTACCAATCACCGGAAATAATCAAAATATCTCCACGTTTACCCATTAAGGTCCTAATTCTCATCTCACTATCCTTAATAAAGGTAAGGTATTTCTAGTAGACCAAAAAGACTTAGATGACAAAATACAACATAGTAGACATCAATTTCCATCAACGACAACACAAATAAATGATCAAAGTCATCCAATCATGCAATCTCAATCTCTTCATCACAAAGTCATCACAAACAGTATTTTATCGATTTAGTCATCATTATTCATCTATATCAGTTATGCCAAACATGCCAACATTCTCCCCCTTTGGCATTGATGTCAACACAAATATAAATACCAATATTTACAACTGAAATCATGCTTCTTAAATCTGGAACTTCTCTGTTGCACTTCACACTTCTACTGAACATCATCTACTAGAATCGCTCTGCTCAATTGCTTCTTCACTTTCGGTATAACCCTTCTCATCCTTAGGCTAGTATATATCTTCTCCCCCTTTGACAACAATGTCAAAGGTGCATATGCATCACCCGTCATCAAATCTACTATTGTTGTTGTCTTCAACATGTCTACAAACTCATCTAAGTGGCTCCCCCTATAGAGTAGCCACCATTTCATCAATCCATAGTGAAAAAATATTCATTAAGTCCACTGGATTGATGCATCTCCTGCATCCTAGTTTTTCCTAAGTAGGGGTTTGACCCCTAATTTACCTCTGAGGTACTCAAAGGTAGTTTAGAAAAGGTTTTGTGAAAATGTCTTCTAACTCTTCTTTGTTGGACACATACTCCATTCTGACTTGCTTCTATTGGACTCTCTCCCTTAGAAAGTGATAATTCAATTCTATGTGTTTTGTCCTTGCATGTAACATGGGATTTTTTGAAATATTAATTGCACTTGTATTGTCACAATAAATAGTTACTGATTCAAACATATCAAGTTTAAAACCTTCTAACACATGTCACATCCAGATTGCTTGTGTGCAATTCATTGATGCAATAACATACTCTGCCTCTCCTGTTGACTATGAAACACAAGTTTGCTTCTTACTAGTCCAATTAACCAATATTCCTCCAAGAAGAAAAGCTCCACTAGTAGTGCTTTTTTGGTCATCAACACTACCTTCCCAATCTATATCAGTAAACACCTTCAAAGAAAAATCATTTTTATTAGGATGCCATAAACCATAATCTATTGTGCCTTTCAAGTATCGGAATATCCTTTTCACTGCTACAAAGTGATTCTCCTTGGGATCCTTCTGAAATCTAGTAACCAAACCAACATGTGCAATATCAGGCCGACGATGAACAACATAATGTAACTTACCAATCATGGACCTGTATTCATTTTCATCAAAAGAGGGAGAATCATCCTGTTTAGACAATTTATAACCTGTCACCATTGGAGTACTAACTGGTTTACAGTCTTCCATACCAAATGTTTTCAACACTTCCTTTACATACTTACTCTGACAGATAAATATTCCACCATCCAATTGTTGGACCTGCAACCCAATGAAAAACTTAATCTCAGCAATAAGAGACATCTCAAATTCTTTCTTCATCTCCTCAATAAACTCCATACATAAATCATCATCACCTCCAAAAATTATATCATCTACAAACACTTCATCTATCAATACTTTGTCTCCATCAGTCTTAAGATATATGTTACTGTCCTCACTGGTATGCTAGAATCCTATCTTAATCAGGTGTGTATGCAATCTTTCAAACCATGCTCTCGGTGCCTGATTCAATCCATACAGTGCCTTATGTAACTTGCAACCCATATCTTTATCCTTAGACAAAGAAAATCCATCTGGTTGTTCTATGTACAATTTTTCCTCAAGGATGCCATTAAGAAAAGCTAATGTAACATCCATCTGGTAGACCTTAAATCATTTAAATGTAGCATAAGAAAGTAAAATTCTTACTCCTTCCAATCTTTCCACAAGTGAAAAGGTTTCTCCATAATCTTCTTCATCTTCTTGTGCATAGCCTTTGCATACCAATCTTTCTTTATTCCTCGCAACCTTGTCTTCTTCATTCAACTTGTTTCAATCACATTCTTGTCTTTCGGTCTAGGAACAAGTATCCATGTCTTGTTCTTCTCTATTTAATCCAATTCCTCTAATGCAAGAGCACCTCATCAACAAGATATTCATGATCCTAAGGGTGAAGACTAGGACAAGTAGGATGTGTTAGTGTATCTTATGTTTCATGTATGCAAATAAACCCCACCATGTAAGCCCATGTCACCAATTAGGCAATTTGAGAAGCCAATTGGGGCAATGTGGTAAAATGGGGTAGTAGGTGGTTTAGATTCATGTTTAATAGGTTTTACAAATGTCTTGTTTGTGTTTGGTTGGTCCATGTGTGTGGATCCCAACCTTAGGAAGTATGACAACTTTTTGAGCAAAATTGCACAAATGCAACTTTTGAGTGCAAAAGTGCAACTTTTTGTAAATCAGTTGGGGAAGCCTTTCAATAGCTCCAACCTACTTCAAATTTAGTTGAGAACCATTGGAGAGTTGTATAAGCCTTGTGGGCATGATTCCTAAGGTGGCTGATGGTGGATGAGGAGTTGTGAAGCAACTGAATACAAGAATACTGAAGTTTTCCCAGAAAATCTGATTTTGCTTTGATTCTACGTGCCTGTACGGATTATTTAGAATCACACCATTCATGGCGTAGGTGGAGGTATAAATTAACTTTCATTTGAAGGTATTCTGAGGTCTTAATTGTTCCAGAGTAGCGAGAACCATCCCTTCTTCGGATTTCAACCCGGAAAGCTAGGGCTTGGCTAAGGTTTTAGCCAAAAATGGCCTTATCTTGCATTCTATCCATCTAGAAGTTCCTTCCTTTGGTGGAATGCAAGATTGGCCTTTGTATTTTAGTGTTTTCATGGTTTTTTGCAGGGGAAACTCGGTTGTGTGAAGAAAAGAGAAAGATTAGGTAGGCATCTCTATGTGACTACCTAGGACAAGATATAGGACAATCATCATAAAATGTCATAGAGGTGGATTCTAGGTGTGCAACCCTAGAATTAGAGGTTACTCATCCTCCCCCATGTTCTCATGATGTCATTTTTACAATTGGTTTACTGGTAAGAGGTGTTGCTTTGGAAAACCAGTCTAATTGCCCCTATTAGGTCTCTTGGTCTCTAAAGGGTTCAGACCTTTAATGTGTAGATCTCACCAAACCACTTTGGGGGTTGAATGTAACTTCCAAAAGGGTGTCTGGAATGGTAGTTTGTTTGTCAGAGTGTGTGGAGGATTTTGGAGTTGAATGCCAAAAACTAGTTGAAAAGGGCAATTAGCCGAGAGGGTAGGTTTCCAAAGGAGGTATAAGGATTTGAATAATAAACCCTAAACCAATTCTTGGATCAGTTTTTAGTAGACAAAAATGGACCAGATCCAAAGTTTCTAAAGAAAAGAGCTATAGGTAAGGCATGTTTGAGAACCGGAAGCCTTTTACTCATCTTGAGTAGACTTAGGATTAGTGAAGTTGTGTGTAGTTTCTTTCAAGGTGTCGAGTCCTTCCTTGTAGGACCCTAGTGAACATTTGAGGGGTTGGAAGTATAACCTTGTTTGTGCTTGTTCTTGGGAATTTGGGTAGGGCTTTACATCATCCTCATTCATAGCATTGATCCAATCATCATCTTTCAATGCCTCTCTTACTGTTTTAGGTTCAATAGTTGTAATCAAATAGGAATTTTCTCTGATTTTCCTTCTTGTTTATACACCAGCATTCTTATCTCCAATAGTTTGTTCTTCTAAATGATTCAGTCTGACATACCTTGGTATTACCAATTCCGGTGTTGTGCCTTCTGCTTCACGTTCTTCATCTTCTTCATCACTATCTTCATTTATTGATTGAGCAACTATTTTTGCATTGTTCTTCTCATCATTTTTTGGTACCTCTGGTTCAATGAACACAAGTTCATCTTCATCTTTCTTAGGTTTAGATCTATTGGTCTCATCAGATTTCTTAGAGAGTTCATCTACCTTCACATTAGCACTCTCAATGATATTTTTTGTTCTTTTGTTATAACATTTGAAAGCTATACTCTTCGTAGATTAACCAAGAAAAATACCTTCATCACACTTTGCACCAAACTTCCCAGTGTAATCATCATGTTTAATGAGATATCTACTCCCAAGAATATTAAACTTACAGTAGGAGTCTTTCCATGCCATAATTCATAAGGTGTTTCGTTGTTACCTCTCTTGACAAGTAAGTGGTTCAAAGTGTAAACAACAATGCTAACTGCTTCTCTCCAAAACATCTTCAATACTTCACCTTGAATCAACATGGTTATAGCAGCTTCAAAAAAGATTTTATTCATTCTCTTTGCTATCTCGTTCTTTTGTGGAGTTCTAGGAGCTGACATCCGCCTCTTGATTCCCTGTTCATCACAGAACTTCACAAATTCATCAGAAGTAAATTCTCCTCCCCGGTCAGATCTTAAACATTTCAAATTCTTCCCAGTTTCTTTCTCAACTAAAGCTTTGAATGCTTTGAATTTACTGAATGCCTCTGACTTTTCTCTTAGAAAAATCACCCACATCATTTTGGAAAAATCATCAATGAAAATCATGAAATACCTATCACCAAAATAACTCTTAGTCCTCATAGGACCACAAAGATCAGTATGAACCAAATCAAGAATATTTTCTGAAGAGAAAGACTTACTCTTGAAAGATACAGAAGTCATCTTACCCATCTGACAATCTTTTATATAACACATTATTCAATTTAACAAGCTGGGGCAAACCTCTCAAAATGCTAGACTTACTAACCTTTATCAAAATGTCAAAATTCACATGACAAATCTCTTGTGCCATAACTATCTGTCTTCAATATTTGCCACCAAACAACTATTCACATTAGTATTCAGATGAAAAATATTACCTTTCATCTTCTTTCCAGTAGCAATCAACTCTCCATTATTTCCAAGAATCCTACACATTCCACTTTTAAATTCTAGAAGATAACCCTTATCATTTAATTGACCAACACTCAAAAGGTTATGTTTCAATCCATCAACCCAAAAGACATCATCTGCATTGCTTTTACCATTTAATGAAATAGTTCCTTTACTTTTACCCATGTAGGGTGATTTGTTGCCAAATCTTACCACACCGCCATCAAATTCTTCAAGTGATAAGAACTTGTTTCTATCACCAGTCATGTGGTGTGAGAAACCACTGTCTATTATCCATTCATCACTACTATCCATGTGAGATACCAATGCCTTTTGATTAGTTAGATCTTCCTTCACAACAACAAACACTATCTCTTCATTGTCATCTTCTTCTGATTCTTCATCAGTCACACCTTCATCCACTGCAACATAGAAATGTTTTTGTCCTTTTCCTTTAAATTTTCTGAACTTCACTTTCTTATTAGTGTTAGGACAGTTAGTAGCAATGTGTCCAATTTTATTGCAAGAGAAACACTTCAAGGGTAATTTACCTTTATAATTACCAGTGCCTCTAGGAAACCTCTTAGCCAACAATGCCTCAAGTTCCATCAGATGATCTTCATTATCATCCCCAGTTCTGCTACCACCATGACTCGACCTACAGTCATGATCATGACAAATATCCTTTCCTTTCCAAATAGATGTATCAATAAAAAAAGATTTAAAAGAGGATTCACACAGTTTTGAAACATTGTTATCAAAACTATTTAACTCAAATGCAATCAACTTTGTAATGAGAAAATCAATAGTGACTTTATCTTTAGAAATAGATCTAAGTTCTTGAATTGCAAAAACTCTAATAGCATACTGTGGTAGGAGAGTTCTAAGCATTTTACTAACAACAATATTATCATCAATATTACCTTTGACACTCTTAATACCACCTACAACTTCTTTAATCCTTTGACCATATTGTGCAATATTCTCACCATCAACCATTTTCATGTCATCAATTTGCCTCTTAGACTTTCTTCCTTTTCTCTTTGAACATGTTCATCTCCTCCATAAATCAATTCTAATTTCTCACATACCTTAGCTACAGTTTCTAATCCATGAATATCTATATACTCAGAATCAGATAAGGTACTTACAATTTATTCTAAGGCTTGAATGTTTTATTGTTGTTCTTTAAGCTCATCTAGTGTCAAGGGGTTGGTAGTAGGAGAAACATACTTGTTTACTACATGATTTCAATACTGAGCACCCAATCCTTTAATGTATATCTTCATCCAGTCTTTCCATATCTGGTAGTTATCCTTGGTAAACTTGGGACCCTCCTTCTTCAAGATCTTTCCCTCAAGCTGTTAGGCTTTCTGCACATAGAGGACTAATGCTCTAATACCAATTGTTAATCTTAGAGGATTCGGTTAATACTAAGAGGGGGGGTGAATCAATATTAACAACAATTTCAAACTTAAAAATTAACCTTACAAAACTTCATCAAATCAACCAAATTTAGCAGTAATAAACTCTTTACCAGTACCAGTAACCACTGCAAATCATCTGCTAAACTGATTTATCATGTCTACACATTAAGTATTCATTTACCATGCATTAACTAAAAACAAACATAACAACACATCAGAACATTCACCATATGAACACCATGTTTTTCAAGTGAAAACCCAAATAGGGAAAATCCATGGTGGGAATCGGTACCCACAAATATTTTGCACTCTTTCGAAATGCACTCGGTTAAAAGCTTACAATGATGTCCTGTTAGGAGTCACCCGGTTAAGGGATTTGGATAATGAGCTCTATTAGGAGCTATGACCTATTAGGATCAACCTCACAAGAGGATTTAACACTCAGATGCTAAGATACCCGATTAAAGGATTTACAATGTAAGGCTTGTTAGGACCTACACAATTAAGGGATTTTAGTTGTGCAATTGTTAGAGAACAACAGTGAATGATCTAGGTATAGCACTTAACTATTTGCTTGATCAAATCCAATTATACTTCAAATCTGCAACACTTTGGCAGATCTCTCACACCCTAGTTCAGCTTCACACACTTCTCAAGACCACCGACACAACAAACATCAACTATACTAACCTAAATAACCTCTACAACTTAGTCGGTTACAGAACCCTAAGACTTACATCATAGATCATCACAGATCCTTACAACTCACTACCGATCATCATATGGATCATTATAACCAATTACAAATCAATATCAACCGTTGAGTGATTGTAACTCATCACAACAACTTGATCTGATACAAAGTCAAACCCTTAGTTCATTCCGCTAAGCACTTTGCACATTCCCAAGAAATTCCATCTAGATCATGCCAAAACATAATTCAAACACTTCACGTGGGTTGTGTCATGGCACCATCAACAAATGAAATTGATGTAGATCACCGCCAAACCAAAAATCATTACCGGTTAAGAGAATTCTTTACCGGTCCTTAAACCCTTCTTAAACCTTAGCAAAAATATCATAGAAATCATAAAAATGACTTCCAGTAACCAAAACATGATGCGGTTTTGTTCATATACATATTATAATGATTAAAACTCATATCTTAACCACAACACTTCAATCATTACCAATCACCGAAAACAATCAAAACATCTCCACATTTACCAGTTAAGGTCCTAATTCTCAGTTCATTGTCCTCAATACCGATAAGGTATTTTCGGTAGACCAAAAAGACTTAGATGACAAAATACAGCATAGTAGACATCAGTTTCCATCAGCTTCCATCAATGACAACGCAAATAACTAATCAAAGTCATCCAATCATGCAATCTCAATCTCTTCATCACAAAGTCATCATAAACAGTCTTTTACCGGTTCAGTCATCATTCTTCATCTGTATCAATTATGTCAAACATGCCAACATATGTGAGAGGTTTACTTGGAAGGGATTGAAAGATGATGTATTACAAATGCTTCGAATACTTGAGTAGAAGTGAGAAGGGATATCAATGGATTTTATCACAGGTCTTCATGAGTTCAAGGGAAAGATTATATCTTTGTAGTGGTGGATAGGTTGACGAAATATTCTCATTTCTTTGCCATCATTACCGATTTTTCAGCACCTCAATTTGCGGAATTATTTTTTAGAGAGTTGTTTAGGTTGCATTATCTACCTAACACCATTGGGAGTGATCGGGACAAAAGATTCATCAATATGTTTTGGCAGGAGTTGTTCCGATTGGCAGGTACAGAATTAACTCCGAGCACCAATTACCATCCCCAAACGGATGGGCAAACATAAATTGTAAACAAATGGGTTGAGGGCTACCTTAGAAATTATGTTTCATGGCAGCAACATGCTTGGGTTAGATGGCTCCACTTAAGTGAGTATTGTTACAATACCACCTTTCATATGATAATTGGCATGTCACTATTTAGAGCCTTGTATGGATATGATGATTTGTCTTTTGTAGATCTAGCATTTGATGACAATAAGGTTCCTCATGCCAAGGAGATGATTAAGAGTTATCATGTTATTCTCAAGGCACTGAAAGGTAACATCCAGTAGGCACAAAATCAATAGAAAATGTATGCAGACAGGCATAGAGTTGAGAGAACATTTCAGGTTGGGGACTTGGTTTTCTTGCGTCTACAACCATATAGGCAGACTTCATGGAAGAGTAGTGGTGCAGAGAAACTGAAGCCACATTTTTATGGGCTCTACAAGATCCTTAGGAAGATTGGTGAGGTTGTATATGAATTGTAACTTCCAGTGGGAAGTAGGATTTATAATGTTTTCCATGTTTCTTGCCTAAAGAAGGCATTGGGTTAACACACAATTGCATCTTCAGAACTGCCACCGTTGGATGAAGAAGGAAAATTGGTATTAGTACTCGAGGGTATTGCTGATTGGAGGGAGAGGAAGGTAAGAAATAAAATGATTCGGGAATATCTAATTAAATGAAAGGATTTACCTTTTGAGGATGCTACCTAGACGGGAGAAGAAATTCTGCACCATCCTAATTTGCGATTGCTAGTGGACCAGCAATCTTGGGAAGGGAGGAGGATTGTAATGTCCCCTCTCGTCTTAGGTCTTCATTAATAAATAAAGAAATTTTCCAAGCCTTCATTTTGTTAAGTCCCCAAAGGCTAAGACAATAAATTTACTTAAGGGGGACAAGTTGTTGTTCTGACTCACTTAAGTCCTGACTTTTAGTCATGGGCGTGGGGCCATTTTTTAAATGGCATTCAACTCGTCTTTTAAGTTATCTCAGCCAGCTCATTAGTTTTTTTGTGTGACATGGCGTGTGGGGATAAATTTGGTAATTGCCATCAAATTGGCTTTCAGTATTGGAAGAAAGCAAAAAGCTGCTTTCTTAAATCGTTGAGGCCTTCAATTGGGAATTGCATGAGGTGAAGGATTGATTCTATACTTTTGATTATCTTATTATTTCTCTCTGCAACTTGGCTCAGAACGAAACCCCTAGAGTTTCTGCACTGGACGCAAACCCAGATCAAAATATTTGTACTCAGCTTACATGTTCTATTGTTCCATATTCAAAAGGAAGAAAACACCACTAGTCGTATATAGCAACAATACTTTCTAGGCGCACATGTTAGGATTCAAGCAAGGTTGTAGCGGCAAAGAAGTCATCTATGATAAGCTAAATACAACAACTCATTCTAGTAATGTAGTTGCAATCTGTGACAGGAAAAAGCAGCCCAGAACTGAAGATTATTAGCAATAAAAATACCTTGAATGTCTGGTTATAAGGCCACCATAGCTTTGTATTAAGGTCGGGTATGTATACCAATAATTACTGCATATCTCTCCTGTGTGGGTTTGCATGTAGTGAAGCTGTGTATCTCAGTAATAAGTTTCCTAAGAATAACGATTTCTTTCAAGATTCTATCTGTTCGTCTGTTATATGAAATTTGGTGAATACCAACAAGGTAAACTAGTAAATTCATTTGAATCTTAGAAGAAAGGATATTTCAGTTTCAGATGCAATATTACAAGCCTTTTTTTTTCTCATCGAAGGTTCGAAGGACAGTTGGTTTGTCATATAGTTTTCATATAGTTGATGCGTTACATTTTTCATATTTGTAAAGGTTGATGTCGTTAAGGCTGTATCATTTTTCTCTTCTATACCATCCATTTGGCAGATGTACTTTACAATCTGGGGCATGGTTCTTATGTAAAAATGATGCCTCCACTTACTACTTCTATCTTATCTTGTGGGCTTTAGCGAGATTAATTGATCTTGCAAATGGTGTTCCCTACTTTAGGATTTTTATACTAATGGTTCTTCTCATGGTAATCTAAATGTTGTAGGAATTAATGTTGTCATTCATGTTGAAGATGGGTTTATATATTTTGTTTACTATTATTTTGGGAGTTAATACCAACAATCAAATAGAGGTTTGTGTTATTTTTTTGGCTGTAGAATGTTTTTTGAGTTGGGATAAATGTTAGTTATAAAACAAACTAATCATGCTTTCTCTTTTAAATTGAAAGCAGACCTTTGAGTTTTCTTGGTGGTTTTTGAATAAAAGGGGTAAACATTTATTCAAAGCAAAAGAAATACAAAGCAAAGGCATCAAACCACCTTGTCAAGACCCACTAAGTGATCTAATTGAAGAGACAAATCCAGGGGTAACTGACCCTTATCCACAACATTCCAGTTATGCATGTGATCAGAAGCCTATTTGGCTAGACAGTCCACAACACCATTCCACACCCTAGGAATATGCAAAAAAGTAACAAATCCAAAGAAGCACTCAAATGAAGAATTTGGTTAACAACCAAAATTAATTGCTAACTAACATCCTCAAAATGTGGTTGAGTCAACAAATTCACCACCACCTGCGAATCGGAGTCACAAATGAGTTTGCGCCAACCAAGAGCACAAGCTCGCTCCACAGTAGATAAAAGAGCAAGAGCCTCCATCAAGTTATTAGTATGACGCCCCTTATAAATAGAAAATATAAATTGAACATTCCCCAAACTATCTCTACCAATGCCACCAATACCAATAGGGCCAAGGTTTCTTCAAAATGACCCATCCGTGTTGATTTTAAGAATATCTTGCAGAGGTGGACTCCACCTCCCCACCTTATTTATTTTCCGAAGAGGGTGTTTGCATCTATTTCTCATGATCTGGTGTTGTGGGGGAGGAAGATGGAGACGATTGTAGCAACTCACATCACCTAGGTTCACAGCTTCTGACAAGTCACATCTTGCTGAAATAGTTTCTCCCATAGAGTGGAGAATTTTCCACAATTGTTGGGCCCCCAAATCGACATCTTGAAAGATCCGACGATTTCTCTCCAACCAGATATTCCAAATAATAAAAGAGAGGCCAAGAATTGAAGAAACTTGAAGAAAAGAGGTTTTAACATGAGCCTTGCTCCATCTGACAAAAAAATCAGCCAAAGAATAAACATGCCAACAAGCGTGGTTCCACACATCCCACCATAAATGTCAAATATTTCTAGTGAAAGAGCACTGAAAAAAGAGATGAGAGACACTCTCTTCACTATTACAGTACAAAACACACCTCGAGGGGCCCTGAAAACCATGCTTGCATAAATTATCCCAAGTAAGACATCGATTATGGACAACCAACCACGTGAAAAAATTGCACTTGGGCCATGAAAACTTGTACCAAACTTGCTCCCACCAATCAACCTGAGTGTCTCCAAAAGTCTACCGCACCAACTTAGCATACCCAACAGAAACAGATTACCTGCCTGACAAATCACTACTTGCCCAAGCAAGAACATCATTCCCAACCAAGGTAGTGCAGTCACGAGACTTCAGAATCTAAGCCAACTATGTCCGCCAAAAGTACCCTGAGATCCAATACACTGACCAAAATACCAAATGCAAGAAGCATATTGAAACATAACATCAACTAAAACCTTAGTCTCCTAAATTCAAAAGAGGTCATGTGATATAATTTATTGAAAAAGAAAATTATATTTTACAGCGAAATTTTTTAAATACAACTGTCATCAAATTTATTCTTAATACTGAACTTAAAATACAAAAAAACATTAGAAAAAAATATCACTTTAAAACCCCTTTACACATTCTATAGACTAGAAACTTCTAAACAGCTGTGTGAATATGATATGAAATTGTTTTTATGATTTGTAACCCTTTTTTAATGTTGAGATATTATTTTTTAAAAATTCTAACATCAACCTTTCTTTAATGGTTTGAAAATTATTTAGAAAAAGGTTTCAAGATTATAAATTCTTACCATATTTATCATACATATAAATTAAAATAAAACAACTTTTACCGTCAAGCTTTCTTAATGATTTGAAAATTATTTAGAAAATCAATTTTTTGACCATAGATGATTTATCATATATTTATGATTCCACTTAGGATAAAATAGAATTGAATAACTTTTGAACGTCTAAAAGACTTGACAGATACTCTTACAACCTAACTACCTATTGTATCAAGATGTAGTTTCTCCCAAAGAGTGGAGAATTTTCCATCACAAGTGTTGGGCCCCCAACTGGACATCTTGAAAGATTCAACGATTCCTCTCCAACCAAATATTCCAAATAATAAAAGAGGTGCCAAGAGTCCAAGCAACTTGAAGAAAAGATGTTTTAACATGAGCCTTGCCCCATCTGACAAAAAACTCGGCCAAAGAAGAAACATGCCAACAAGCTTGGTTCCACACATCCCACCATAAATGTCAAATATGTCTAGTGAAAGAGCACTGAAAAAAGAGATGAGAGACACTCTCTTCACTATTACAGCACAAAACACACCTCGAGGGGCCCTGAAAACCATACTTGCATAAATTATCCCAAGTAAGACATCGATTGTGGACAACCAACCACATGAAAAAATTGCACTTGGGCCATGAAAACTTGTACCAAACTTGCTTCCACCAAGGAACCTGAGTGTCTCGAAAAGTCTACCGCACCAACTTAGCATACCCAGCATAAACAGATTACCTGCCTAACAAATCACTACTTGCCCAAGCCAGAACATCATTCTCAGTCAAGGTAGTGCACTCACGAGACTCCAAAATCTGAGCCAACTCTGTTTGCCAGAAGTACCCTGAGATGGACACTGACACTGACCAAAATACCAAATGTGAGAAGCATATTGAAACATAACATCAACTAAAACCTATCCTCTAAATTCAAAAGAGATGATATAATTTATTGAAAAAGAAAATTATATTTTAAAAAAAAAAAATTTAAATACAATTATCATCAACTTTATTCTTAATAGTGACTACTAATAATTTTGCAACTTAAAATACAAAAAACATTAGAAAAAAATATCACTTTAAAACCCCTTTACACATTCTATAGACTAGAAACTTCTAAACAGTTGTGTGAATATGATATGAAATTGTTTTTATGATTTGTAACCCTTTTTTAATGTTGAGATATTATTTTAAAAAAATTCTAACATCAACCTTTCTTTAATGGTTTGAAAATTATTTAGAAAAAGGTTTCGGGATTATAAATTCTTATCATATTTATCATACATATAAAATAAAATAGAATAACTTTTATGGTTAAGCTTTCTTAACGATTTGAAAATTATTTAGAAAATCAATTTTTTTTTTACCATAGACGATTTATCATATATTTATGATTCCACTCAGAATAAAATAGAATTGAATAACTTTTGAACGTCTAAAAGACCTAACTATTGTATTTTTTTACGAACGTTACGCGTCTGGATTTCGGAAATAAATGGGCCCGTGAAACGTGCTCACCAAGAAATCCATAAAATCATTGCACTGACTGAATCTTAAAAGGTTAAGAAACTCCCATCGTTTTCCCGTGTCTGAATGAGAGAAAAACTCTACACGCCCATCAAATATTTAGTCATAATTTGGGAGACCGTGTCCAGGAAGCAACTCAGAACATGCAGAACTGACCCACTCCCACTGACACTCTTTCCAAAAAGCTGCACAGAAAAAGAATCTTTGAATTTATATATAACGTGTTGAGATTTTAGCCTCTAAAAGTCTTGGGAATGCGTGCAATGGCAATATGTTGGAAAAAAGATACGCAGTTTTCCACAAGACTGGACGAAAAAACAAACGGTATTCCACAGGACTGGATGAAAAAGTAATTGCCTCGCGCATTGTACATGTTCGTTTGCCTGAGTAAAGAGACAAAATGGCTTTCCAACTCACTGCCTTACATTGTTTTTTTTATGTACATGGGACCTGCTTTGCCTTACAGATTAGAGCTTTGAGTGATGCGATGCAACGTCTCTCCATATATAATACTGTTCACACATAACGAAAATTGGTAGAAATTGTTCAGTTTTTTTGTTTTTTTAATTGATTAATGAGGTATTAAAGTTAAAAATGTATTGGAATTATGTAGAGTTTTGGTTATATTGGTGTTTTGTATAAAGCTCCCCTGGTGTCATATTGGCCATTCAATAGTCTTCATAATGAAAACACCATTAATAAATTTGTCATATCGACAGTCCAATAGTTCTCATAGTGAAAACACCATCTTTAGTTAGGTATTAGGGGACACTTTGAAATGTGTACTTTTTGACCTTTGCGCCCATAATTGATTACTACCAAGAAGCCAGATCAATGACTATAAGCAATTAAGTCGCATAAAAAGACAACTAAAAAAAAATCAAAATCCAATTTACTGTGTGAGAAATCAGTTAGTGACCACGGCTACTGTGCTCTTCCCCTACCACTCGTTTACCTCATGCTGCCCTTTTTTTAGTAGGAAATCATTTAGGCCTTCCTTTCTGAAATTTTTTATTAAATTGTTCTAAAGTTTAATATTTTATTGGATGCTGCTTTTGTTTTTTTCTCTAGAAAATCATTAGTCTTTTGCCTTTGAATTTTTTTAATTAAATTGTTTTAAATCAGATGATGTCTTTTCCAAGTAGAAAATCATTTAATCTTTTTTTCAAATTTTAGCATTTTATTATTAGTTGGTTTGAATTTTTTTTAATTTAATTATGTGATTTTTAATCATTTTTTTAATTGTAATTATTTGATTGATTAAACTGTTTTTTTTTTAATTTAGGTATTTTTTTTATAACAATGTTGTGTAGGAAGAGACATAATGGACTAGACATCCTCTAGACATCCTTCACAACCACTTATTTTTGTCAAATTAATTTTGTAAAACTTTCGATCGCACTGACCAATCCTTTTTTCTTTAAATAGTAAAAAGGGGTAAAAATTTATTCAAAACAGAAGGAGAAGTACATCAAAAGAAGGCAAACAACCCATCAATCTTTTATCTTTACTACTCTATAAGATTTAGATTTTATCACATATTTTGTTCCCGTCTTCTTTTAGCTTATTCTTAGCCGTGTGAAAGAGGTGATTTCTAGTTGTCTAGACAACGAGTAGTTTCCTTGCCTCTCTTTGATTATTTTTAGTGATAGGAATGAGATACTCAACCATATGTTGATGAACATGATAATGATGAAGGTTTGCTTATAAGTTAGAAGTCTACTGTAAACAAATATGACTTTTCTAATTGTTAAAACAAATTGAATGATTAATTATTTAGCTGTTTGTATATTTTTTTACACTCTTTAAATATATTATATAATATTTGACTTTTCATAGACTATTAGATATGACTTTTCTTACCGACCTTATTTTGATAGATACAACAGTAGTTTACCTTTATACAAAATTATATAAAATTACTAATTCAAGTATATATATATTATATATATATATATATATATATATATATACACCTTTACCAACTCCATTTGCAATGTTTTCAAAATATACGGAGGACATCAGGACAGATGAATGAATGTTTGTATACTTTAATTGATTAAGTGTGGTCCTGTAAGCAGTCCCACAGTCCCACTCTCTTGTCAAGGGTGATAAAAAAACAAAAGAATGAGTTGTTATAATTATGGTCGTACAATAATGTTTTCCTTACGAACAAGAGAAATGAATGCACTGCACAAGTGTACATTGCTTTTTTGATGCACTAAGTTTACCTAATCATGGTTTTTGAAGTGGATGGAATCTGTTTACCTCAAATATCTTTAACAATTCACATGTCTTTTGTAATAGACTTGTCAATGCTAATTCTGTAGCAGCTAGGAAGCTGTCTTTTAAAGTGGAAGTATGCTTCCAAGAAATTTCATTGTTTTTCTTTTCTACCCACATTTTCAGATTATAAATACCCTTCATGTTTGGCAATCTGTAGAGTTTTTGTATTTCATTGCAGCAGCATTTTTGTCAGGTACCTCAAACCCTCTTGTGGAAGGCAAGGATGCAGGTGGGTATGAAGGCATTGTTGATTTCTTATTATAATGATAAATTCCATGCAAAGAGTACTTGATGACAGTGATTCGTTTTTGCAGAAAATTGTGTTGAAGGCAGAAATTAACTGTGAGAAATGCAGGAAAGACGCATATGAAGCGATTTCCAAGGTTGAAGGTACAGAATCATTCACATATAAAAACATATCTGTGTTGTTATTTTTCTCTTTAAGAACAGATGGGATTGGATCAGAATTTATGTGATTTGCAAGGTTTTATGTAGATGTACTTTAGCAATGAAATGGCAATCTTCTTGATTAAGGATTTTGTTTTGGTATTATATTCATATACATTTCTATAGTTTTTTAATAAGTGAGAAAAAGATAGTTTATCAGGTATTATCTACATCTAAAGTTGGCGGATCTATTGTTTTTTGTGTCGTAGAAAATTTGAACTCAGCATCATTTAGATACCTGCAACATGGATTTGTCACTAAACCCAAAACCCGATCTATTATGTTGACAGAAAATTTTCAGATTGAACATTAGTTTATCCTTCTCATTACTATGTAGTCAAGCTGCAACCAAAATTAAACTAATTTGTTATATAATCTTAAACTTTATGGATTAGATTGTGTAGCAGTTTTTTTGGCATCAACTTTTCGGATCACACTCCGTAATCCATCATCAGGATTCTAGTGAGCTAAGAACATGAAATGATAAGTTGCAGACTTAGCTCTCTAAAATCCTGATGATGGATCACAGAGTGTGATCTGAAATGTTGATGCCAAAAAATCTGCTACATAATCTAATCCAGAAAGTTTAAGATTATACATTATGGATTAATCTGATATCATTAATTAATTTGTTATATTTTATTTTATTGTGTTCTATTAAAAAGTAAATTATATTGACAAGCTAAATAAAATAAGTAAGATTACAAATAGAAAGTTTTCTGCAACTTCTTTATGATATACATGACTTCTGTTGTCCATGTCTTTCTCTTGTCTGATAAATCTTTTGATCTTTTTAAGGTGTTGAATCGGCGACCGTTGATATTAAGGAGAGAAAGGTTACTGTAATTGGAGATGCAGACCCTGCCTGTTTGACAATGGAACTCAGAAGGCTTGGATGGGCAGAGATCGTGAGTGTGGGTCCTAATGTCCAGGATACTCCAAAGCCTGCTCCAAAGGATGACAAAAAGAACCCTCCAAAGGATGACAAAAAGGAGGGACAGGCTAAGAATGGTTCTAAAAAGGAGACACAGGGTTCAAATGAGGGCAAAAATCCTTCTCCCAAGCAGGATTCCACAAGCAAGGTTCAACCACAAGTGTGGATTCAACCACAGCCGTGGATTCAACCACAACCAATGCCACTGGATGTAAATGTATACGTGCGAGGATATCCAGAAGAGAAGCCACATTATAATCAGACACTGGTGATAAGGGGAGACTGCCACCATTGCTGTGAAGATGTCTATTACTTAAGCGATGAGAATCCAAATGCATGTTCTATTTGCTAGGAAGGGTACAGCTCTGAATCAAGAGAAGATAGATGTCAAAACAGAGTATGATTTAGTCTGAACAGATCTCTTTGCTTGTTTTATAGTTTTTGTTATTTGTCATATCCTATTATTATTATTACTACTACATTCAGCAACCTTGTATTGAAGAAAAAGTTTTAAGTTATTTGATGTTTTCCTTCTGACTTGTAATAAGAAAAAGTTTTATAACTTATTATATAAGCTATTTGATGCTTATTTTCTGATTTTAATGGATGATCAAATTATAGTTGGAATCAATAAATCCATAGATTACTTTATTTGAAGGAGAAGAAAAGCTATATAAATTTTACACTAAATTCTGTATGAAAAGTTTCTTCCAAGATAGGGGAAGGGTACCAGTAGTGGACATAGTTCCAATAGTGGACACCTTTTTGTCAACCCAGCCCCCCCATAGTATTCATTGAGCTTGTTATAGAAAAATGCTGTTTTTTATTTTTTTGAATTAGTTTCACTTTTATTGTGACATCTCTTAATCTAAGAGAGCGATTGGAGGTCAGAGCTTTAAATCTGTTGAAGCTTAGTATCTAGGGGAGAAATTTAAATTTTTTTTTTTTTTAGCATGATATTGAATTATTTAGTGTTTAGTGGGTCACATTTTATCTTTGTATTTAAGAAAAATGCAATTCAATGAGATTAAAATGTAATAATATTTTATGTTCTATTAGGATACGACTTAATGCATATTTAGTTAGGGTTAGACTATATCTTTCACATTGTTTAAGTTTCTCAAAAGGAAATGAATTAGATTTTAGCAAATATTGCATTGAAAATGTGAACTTTATATGTGTGTATGAAATTGTGTTCTATTTGTGAAAAATGACATATATGTTACTTTTTTAATGTAAGAGAAGAAATAGATATTCAAACAAAATTCTATAAATGTCATGATTTGATTTAGAACAACTTTTTGTATCTTTAGTAATTTGTCTTTGTAGTTAATACTATTCTATTATTACTATATTCAAAGATCTTGTATTTTAGTAAAAGTCTTATAACTTTTTATATAAGCTACTTGATGCTTATTTTCTATCTTTTCATAGATGATCAAAATCCTTTTTATGCTTGTGGGGAATGAATGTATCAATCACATTATTCCAAGAAAAAGAAAAGTTATATCAATCTTATAAAAAGTATAAATTAGACATTTCTTCCTAGAAAGTATTCATTATAATTTATCTTAGTGTATCTAATTTTTATTTCTAAAATGTAATTTTTATGTACTCTTGAGTTGGCCTAATGGTGGAGAATTTCCATTGTTGAAAGAGAGGTCAAAAGTTCAAATATTGTAATGGGTATGACATGTACACCTCATTTGTAGCATAGTTAGGTGCCTCTTGCAAGGAGTATAGATTATTCCCATATACTATAAGTCATCTATAGACCAAAAATAGAATTTAACAGATCGCCTAATATTATGAACTATAAAAGAATCAATTCCATAACCTAGTTTTATTTTGATATCAATTGCCTCCCTTGATTTCGAGGAAGTGATTAGAGACTAAATCTTTGCAATTTTTGTTGAAGATTAAAGGAGAATTAAATTAATTTATACACTTACAAATTACTTTAATCATCATTGGTGGTATCTCTATGGTTAAGAATCGTAGGAAAGAACCATGTAGTGTTTTAGTGGCTCATATTTAATTTTGCACTTAGAAGGAAAATATAGTTCATTTAAGTTCGATGAACACTCTAAAATACTATAATTTGTCAAGATCTAAGGTATTACAATTTGATTTAGGAGAAAAATAATAAGGGTTAGACCATACCTTGTGTAAATTGTCAAGGTCACTTTAATTGGAAGGAATTAGATTTTGCTCTAACAAAAGATACAAATTCTTTGACTATTCAAAAACTACACTGAAAGTATAAACTCTATATGTATGTGGAATTTTGTTCTATTTTAGTTAGGAAGGGTATGTACATTAATTTTTAATTCAAGGATAGATAGATATTAAATGAAGCTATATAAACATCATTATTTAGTGTAGAATAATTTCTTACATTTTTTTTAAAGTTTGTCTTTCTATTTCATTGGTGCAGCCCCGAGGTCAAGGGATTTGACAAATGTTGAACCTAGCAGTATTAAAACAACTCCAAATACAATATTGAAATTTCCTTTCAACAATTGGTAACAAAAATATATACAACAAGAGTTCAAAGCTTTACAATGTTATCATAGACCAATTTCTTATAGGCCATCACACATGCCTTGGCTTGCAAGCCTTGCAACAAAAATTTATTTGACCTAGATAGTTTCCTTTGCATTCAACTTGTAATATTTTTCAATCTACAAGCATTCTTTGACTGATTGCAAAAATCCAAGGGGTAAAACAACATATCCATGTGGCATGGAAAGTTTTGTAATATTTGAAGTTACAAATAAATAGGTAAAGGAAAGTTGCAGAGCTTTTGAAGGGTCTTAGTTGTTGCAAGATTTCAAGGGGTATATGGATATAGCCTAGAAAGTTTCATAGTTTTGTTGTTTTGCAAGGAAATCAATATCACATGGAAATTGCATAAAATTTAAGGTAACAGGATATTATCCAAAAACATGAGAAGGTTTTGTATCTAATCCATCACTCCTTGAGTTGCGAGGAAATTTGGGGTGAAAGGAAGTTGCAAAAATTAGCATGGGAAATTATAAGAAACGACCATCTAGTGTATAGTGGGTCACACGCAAGTTTGTACTTGGTAGGAAAATATGATTTGATGAAGTTCAATCCATACTTCAAAATATAACTTGTCTTACTCTAAAGTATTATAATTTGACTTAGTACACATTTAATTAGAATTAGACTTTAACTTGTGTATTCTCAACATCCCTTCAATATAGAAGAAAAGAACTATTTGAAATAAACATAAAAACAAAGCAATAGAACTATTGGCTTCCAAAATATTTTCTCAAATGTTTGAAATGTACCGACATGATTTTTTAGCAAGATATTCTTAATCCACAAGAATAGAATGTAATTTGATAACTTTATAACAATATAAAACATGTAATTTTCAATTATTTTATAAATTAAAACTTATATAAGATATTGAAGAAATCAAAATATAAAAGATAAGCCATAAAACTCTTTACTGACTAAAATCACTTTCTTAAATTAAAGATTGAACAATGGCTTACATAGACTACAAACACAAACTACAAAAGCAGGTATGAAATCCTTCATTTTCCTACTTTTCTTAATGCAACTCCTCAAGAAAACTAATTATTGTCCCCAAATCTTCCTAGGAAATGCAACACTAATTATTGTCCCCAAGTCTTCCTAGGAAATGCAACAGGCATTAGCATTCTCATCACTTAGGATATATATGTCTTCACAATGATCGCAGCTTCCCCTGATCACAAGTTTTCTATTTTGATTTTCATCTGGCAACCTCCTCACATATACGTTAATATCCTTTGTTTCACCCTTCTTGGGGGAGTCCTTTTTACCCTTCTTATCGTCCTCCTTTATGACAGCCTGCTTCTTATATTCTTCCTTGGCATGAGAACCCACGCTCACCAAGTCTGCCCATCCAAGCCTTCTGAGTTCCATGGTTAAGCAGGCAGGGTCTACATCTCCAATCACTGTCACCTTTTTCTCCTCAACATCTACAGTCACAGATTCAACACCTGTGAAAGACAAAAGTTTCAGAAGATTTAGTATGCAGAAAAAATAAAACTGAATATGTGATAACTATTATAACTCTGAGATTTGTACAAGCTAATAATTTAAGTCATATATTTGGATATAACTGTTCTCTCATCTTTTCTTCTAATATTTCTGGCCCAGAGACATGGGAAGAAAAGATTTAAACATGACTAAAAAAGCTGCAACTATTTTTCATCTTACTGATTTATCCTTGTGAGTGTGAAGATGGGTATCACTGGAATACTCATTAGATATGGATCATTGAACTACCAGTAAAGTATAAGCAACAAAGACAAGAGATATGGATAATTAAGCATTCAATATTAAAGTCACTATTCGGGCAGCACAAAAAATAATTTTATTTGAGCAGTAATTTCATAATCAAATTTGAATTATTTGTTTTCTGATATTGGATTATGGAGTATGATGGAGAATGTTGAGAAAAAAGTTGACATAGTCAAATCTAGAAACATCATTACAGACTAAATGAAACTTTTGAATGATCTATTTCATTTGATATAAATGAAATGAATAAACGATGAAAAATTTAAACAATGTCCTGTTTTCTAAGATTTTGTAAATAAGATGACAAGATACTTTGAATTCAATAGTAAAATAAGAGAAAGTTCAAGCTAGCATATAAATTTAAGAGTTTCATCCTAGAACCATTAACAAAGTTAGTGAGGACAGCGTGTTCTGAATTGATTTTTCACACAATTCATATATTTATTTAAGTATTAACGTAAGATTGCATTGTAAACAAAAAGACAGATGACCAACAAAAAAACCAGCTAACAAGGCAAGAATCATAAACATAGACAAACCAACATTACCAAAAAAGTCATTTTCCAATTCACCTGCATTCTAACTGTCATTAGAAAATAAGCAACGCAACTTACACTACGTCCAATCTCTTCCATACAAATCTCATATCTTCAATCTAAAAATGAGATTCCCATACAGATTTAAAAAGACCTCTCTTCCTTCTTTAAATATGTCACATTGTTAATGATTATAATACAAAAAGATAGCTGACCAACAATAAACTAGCTAACATGAGAAGAATCATAAATATAAATAAACCAACATTACCACAAAACAAAAAAAAAAAAAAA
This sequence comes from Cryptomeria japonica, assembly GCF_030272615.1. Taxonomy (NCBI): domain Eukaryota; kingdom Viridiplantae; phylum Streptophyta; class Pinopsida; order Cupressales; family Cupressaceae; genus Cryptomeria; species Cryptomeria japonica. The sequence continues at coordinate 31,198,253 of NC_081412.1, read as the reverse complement.
AAAATTCATTCTACAAATCACCTGCACTCTGCACTCTAACTGTCATTGGAAAATAACCAACTCAATATACACTATGTTCAGTCTCTTCTATACAAATCTCATACACTTAATCTAAAAATGAAATTCTGATACAGATTTTAAAATGCCTGTCTTCCTTCTTTACATGATTATAATACAGAACGACAGATAACTAACAATAAACCATCTAACAAAACAAAATTCATAAACATAGACAACTGTTCTACAATTCACCTGCAGCCTATCTGCCATTTAAAATCAACCAGCTCAACTTACACTATGTCCAATCTTTTCCATACAATCTTCACACCCTTAATTGAAAGATGAGATTATGATACAGATTTTAAAAGACCTCTCTTCCTTTTTAAATATATCACATTGTTAATAATTATATATAATACAGAATATTCAGCTCATAACTGAGATATGTCATCTGGTTTGCAGATTAATGATAATTAAAAGTCTGTATAGTTTTGCTTCTGGTTTTGATTGTGTGTGATTTTTTGCATCAATGTTTCGGATCACATTTTGTGATTCTTGAGCATTCTTTCATCTTAATGATAGATCACAAAATGTGATCCGAAACATTGATGTAAAAAATCTCACACAATCAAAATCAGAAGCAAAACTATACAGCTATCATGAATTGTAGAAAAATTATTTGTTTTTTAAATTAAAAACCTGTAAATTAGAACATATGCATATATGCTTGAAATGACAAACTTCCACCAAATTCTTCTTTACTTATATAAATTAATATTTATACCTTCAACATTAGCAATTGCTTCAAATGCCTCTCTCCTGCATTTCTCGCAGTTAATCTCTGCCTTCAATACAATTTTCTGAAAGGAAATAAATCAATAAAACATTGTCATCAAAAAAAATCTATATATATTTTCTCCCATTAAAACTCTTCCTTCACTAAAATAAGAAAGAAAAATATACATATTTTCCCATTAAATCTATTCCTTCAATTAAATAAGAAAGAAATGAATGCTTTCATAGGCACCTTCATCTGGGTTTTCTATGGGAGTATCTGGGCTTTCTCAGATAAAGAGAGAATGAAAACTATGAAATGTTAAAGAGAGAATGAAAACTATGGAATGTTAAATAGGAAAATGAGTAGAAGGGACAAAGAGTGAGTGATTGGTTACAACTATTTTTAATAAATGGTTTAGTTATAAATATTTAGTGGTGGATAGAGAAACAACCATGTGAACAATTTACAAGTGTCAAAACAACCATTCAAACATCAAATTTTGTAAGAAATAGTTGAAATCACATATTCCCAAAATTGCAAATTATCTCTCAACCACATCTTGCAATGGGATTTTTTTAATAAGATAAATAAATTTGTATGGCTCAAGAGGCCTCTAGATTCCTGAAAACATAGAAAAAAATCAGAGAGACAAAACCGTGTGGAGTAGGTGAGTGCATTTATTTCCTCTCCTTGTCAAGGCAAAATCTAGGCTTCTATTATTGCTCTCCTCATTATTATAATAGCTCAGTCTTTTGTTTCTTTTCAGAGCCATAATTGGGTGTGGGGGGACTCTTTAGGGTCCAGACCAAAAAAAATGAAATGACCAAATTTGAAAATAATACTTTTTATTTTTTTAATATATCTATGAATTATTATTAACAATTATTGCAACACTAAGGATATGGAAAAATATGGTCTATAGGCATTAAGAAAGTTTAGGATTTCAATTAGGTAATATTGCTTGGCTCTCAATTGTGACCTTTTCTTTACTCTTGTTTTTTATTTTGTTTGTTGTTGTATGTGGTTCTATTTTTTCTTTACATTTGATTTTGTTTTATGCGTGTACGTGAATCTTGGGATTGTTTGTTTTCTATTGTATATTTATGAATCCTGTGTTTTCTTGCTACAACCACTTGTTTTATACTCCCCCTATCTCCCATGACTCCTTGATCCTATAGAGATGCAGTTTGGGGGGTAGTTTTGGGGGTTGACAACTGAGGCAAAACCAAATTTGAAACCTTTTATTTTTTTTAATGTGGGTATTAAGGATTTTTCTCTATAATCTTCAAAACCATTGGCTTAATAATGAGAATATTTGGATGGTTTAGCATTGTGAGGTTATTCCCTTTATTAAAATCCTCATGGCAGAACTAAAATTAATTCAATTATCTAAAATTTGAAAATCATATCAAATTATTCTAGGCTTCATTTTTACATATTTAAAAAATGTATTTTCAATTATTGTTTTAAAAATTCATAACACAAATGCTCAAAGATGCACTTTTCAAGATGTGCACATTTTAAAAAATAACAAAAAATATTCAATAATATTTATTAAAAAATATACAACTTGTAGTACTAAGTCTATCCTTCCACTAAATGATTTAACAAAATACTTAATAGAAAATAATTAAGGGGCACACATATATGCTATGTGATATTTTAGTGATATAAATGGGAATAATTATGTGCTCACTCAATGGTTTTTATTAAGGCAAAAATAATTTTGAAGGGACCCAAAACCCTTTACAATAAGATTTTGAATGGATCTGGAACCCCAACTAGAAAGCTATCCTAACATAAGGAACATGAAAACACTAGACAAGCATGGGCAAAAATGGCACCCATAGCAAAATACATTGGTTTTTTAAAAATAGGCTCCCACAACCTAAAACAAAGCTACAAAAAGAATAACCAACAGTCAGCCTAAAACCAACCCCCCACCAAGAGCCATCAAGATTTGCATTTAGAGCTACTCTTGTGGGATTGGATAGTCATGTCAAAAGAAGGCTTCAAGAACTTAACTTTCTTTCCCTTAACAAAAATGCAGCCCTCTTCCACTTGTGCTACCTTATCACGCCAAGCCAGTGCACCATTATCCTGAGAATGAATGCCAGCAACCATTGTCTCAGAGATATCATTAGTATTCCTCCCTGAAGGCATGGCCCTATCAGAAAAGCGATCAGATTTGATAGTCGAAACTCTATCACCAGAAATTGCAGCCTTATGGGGAGGTATACTCAAAGAGAGTTAATTCCTTGTCTAAGGGAAGTCAAGTGTTGTATTAGTGGGCTCCCTTCATTGTTCATATGGTCTACTAATCAATTTAGGCACCTCAACTCTCTAGGAGTGCTCCCAATCAAGATGTACTCACTGTTTGCTCAGACATGGTTGAGATTCACAGGGGTAAATCCAACCTTACATTCTCAAGCTCTTAGAAAATATTTTCAAAGTTTGTAACTTAAGTGTTCTTGATGTTTTCCAAGGGTGATCAACTAGTTTTGAGTAGGGGTTTGATTCATTTCCCCATCGCTCCTTCCTTTCCCTAGTTTCTAGGCCTAGTAGCCCTAGAGCCCCAATTAGCCCTACCTAGCCGGTTTTTGTGGATTTTCTCACCATTTCTCCAAAGACCCACACAAAATATTTGGTGATCTGAGTACCCTTGTGAAATTACTTTCCAATTTATGAAGTGAGGAATCTCAGTCTGACCGTACATGTATGGAACCCGAGAAATGCTTGTTTTAGAGGGTTTTTAAAACTTTTTTTTGTCTTTGTCCAAGGGTTTGGTGTCTTCCTTGATCTTCCACATGTCCAAACTCACACATATGATCTGACACACCCCTCTTGTTCATTTTAAACACTCTACAACTCCAACCCTACTCATTCCTACAAGCACTTGCATAATCTCATTCATTTCCTAATCGGGCTATGACTGAACTCGCCTAGGAAATGATGCTCATTGGCCTTTCAACAACCTCCAAGGGAAAATAAAGACTATGTAAATTTTACAAAGGTTTCATGGCTCGATTCCCAATGGTTATTGAGAAGAAATCAAAGGACTTCAAGCTGGAACCATGTTTGGGCCTCTCAAACCCTTGCTCAAGCCAAGAGCTTACAAAATGAAGAAATCAATTCAAACCTGCACCAAAACTAACCAAAATTCTTCCTAAGCACTACGCGAATATTTACAAAACAATGAGTAAAGAATAGTAATGCAATCAATCCATTAGGTACGAACTACTGCTCTAATTCTTTAGAAAACACAAGGCAAAATCTCAAAAATGGTCTCCAATTTGTATTCCAATCTACTCCAGGCTTTCACCAACCTTCTTACATTTATTCTCAAGTAATTTATATTCCATTTTTTGCCCAACTAACTCACCATCGTTCTCCTAACCAACCCTTTGCTCAAAAATGCAAAAGAGTTGCTCAACGTTGCAAAAAGTTGTCAAGCAACTTTGACAACATTTGCCAAAAAGTGCATTTTTGCTTTACATGCTTGGTTTCCTTCTCTAAACCATCTAGGATGACTAAAAACCACTACTTTAACATTTACCAATTCCAAAAAAGGCTATTCAAGTCATTTTACATCAAAGTGCAAGATTATGCCATTATAGGCTTACAAGGGCTTACAAGCCAAAATTGAGCAAATGCATTGTCCTATGGACATTCAACCTATCAAGAAAATTTGAAAACATATGAAGACCTATGAGAAGACTCTTATTCATCATCCAAAACTAAACTATGAATAAACACACCAAAATTAAGAAATTGCACTCAAAACTAGGTGCTCCTACACCATACTCCCCCAATGAAAAGAAGTCAAGTGACTCCATGAGGCAGCAAAGAAAGGGGAATTGCATGCTTAGAGAAATATTCCTTAGGTATCCAAGTAGCTTCACATGGTGGAAGATGTTTCCATTTGACCAAGTGCTCCATGTATGTGGTATGCCTTATTTTCTTCAAAACTCTAGAGTCTAACACCTTCTCAGCTTGGGGAATGGGTGCAGTTGGTAAGGGCAAGTATGAAAGTGCTTGAGAGACTTTTGAGACTCTACTATCTTCTTCTAGAAGTGTGCCCTTATACTACACCAAATCTGCCACATTGAAGATAGGTGATAAAGCCATATCACCGAGTAAGTCTATCTTGTATGCATTATTGCCATATTTGGCTAAAACTTTGCAAGGGCCTATCCTCCTCATCTAAAGCTTACTAGGGACACCTTTTCTGAATCCTTTCCTTGTTCAAATGAACCATCATCATGTCACCAACAACAAATTGGATGTCCTTTCTTTTCTCATCTACTCTTTCCTTGATCCTTTGAGTAGTGTCTGAGAGGGTTGTCCTAACTTGCTCATGAACCTCTTGAATTGATTAACCCATGTCTAAGGCATGCCCACTCTGCTATCCCATCTTTCCCACATCTTTGAGTTCCAAAACTCCACTAGGATGAATGTCATACACCACCTCAAAAGGGATTTTACCAATGGACCTATTCACACTATCATTGTAGGCAAACTCAGCTTGATGGATGATCTGATCCCAAGCTTGACCATACAATTTTGTCAGGCATCTAAGTAGATTTCCAAGTGTCCTATTGACCACCTTAGTTTGGCCATCCATTTGGGGATGATAGGCTAAATTGAAAGACAAATTAGTACCTAATCTTTGCCACAAAGTCTTCCAAAATTGACCAATAAACTTTGCATCCCTATCTAATACAATGTTGATATGTAAACCATGGATTCTAATAACCTCTTTGAAAAAAAGTGAGCAATGTGGCTAGCATCATGAGTGACCTTGCATGGAATAAAATGAGCCATCTTACTAAGCCTATCCACCACAACATAGATGCTATCAAAACTTGATTTGGTTTTAGGCAAACCAACAACAAAGTCCATACTCACACACTCCCGTGGCCGGTTGGGGATAGGTAAAGGCTAATAAAGTCTAGCATTGGAAGATGTACCCTTAGCTCTTTGGCAAACCACACATTGCTCAACATATCTTCTGATATCTCTTTGCATTTTAGGCCAATAGTAGAACCTTTGGACAAGTTCCAAAGTCTTGTTCAAACCAAAATGTCCACTCAAGCATCCATTATACTTCTCTTGCATCAATTTTTCTCTCATAGACCCTTTAGGCACACATAGTTGTCCTCCTTTTAACAAAAGGCCATCTTGCAAGGTGTAATCTGCATAGTCACTGTAAAAATGGTTTCCAAAATCTTGGCAAACCTTATAAGAAGCAGCAAAGTCTTCATCTTCTTCATACAAATTCTTGAAACTATCCACTCTAATGCTTTTGAGTTGCACTTCTTGCACTGTTAGTAACCTCCTACTCAATGCATCAACTACCTTATTACATTGTCCTTTTTTGTGTTTAATGGTAAAGGTATATGACTGCAAATATTCTACCCATTTAATATGCCTATGGTTTAAATTTTCTTGAGAATTAAGAAAGCTAAGAGCTTGATTATCAGTGTAAACCACAAATTCCTTAGGTAGCAAATAATGCCTCCATTTCCTAAGAGATTGGACAAGTGCATACAATTCCAATTCATAGGAAGAATACCTTTTCTTTGCATAATTGAGTTTCTCACTGACGAAGGCAACCGGTCTATTTTCTTGGTTCAAAACTGCTCCAACCGCTATGTTGCTTGCATCACATTCAATTGTGAAGAGCTTGTCAAAGCTTGGTAGGATAAGTACCGGTTGAGTAGCCACCTTTGTCTTCAAGAGATCAAATCCCCTTGTGCTTCCTTTATCCAAACAAACTTAGTTCTCATACCTCCCTTGATTGTCTCAAGCATGGGTGCACATATTTCACAAAATCCTCTATTGAACTTTCTATAAAACTAAGCCAAGCCATGAAAACTTCTTACTTCACTTGTTGTCTTAGGTGTAGGCCAACTGATTATGGCTTCCACCTTAGAGGTATCCATCTTGAAATCACCTCTTGAGACTAGAAACCCAAGATACACCGACTCTTGTTTCATAAACTCACATTTCTCCAAATTAATGGTTAGTTGTTCATCACATAGTTTCCTCAAAAACATTTCTATATGCTTAAGGTGTTCATCTTTAAACTTGCTAAAAATTAAGATGTCATCTAAATAAACAACAACAAATTTACCAATTTAATCCTTGAGTACTTCATTCATGAGTCTCATGAATGTGCTAGGGGCATTTGTGAGTCCAAATGGCATTTAACAAGCCATTCATAGAGTCCTTCTATAGTCTTGAAGGTTGTCTTCCATTCATCACCCTCCTTTATTTTGATTTAGTGGTAACCACTCTTGAGATCTATCTTGGTGAAGTATTCAGCACCTCCCAACAATCCATCAAGTCTTCAATTCTTGGGATGGGAAATCTATACCTGATAGGAATCTAGTTTATGGCTCTAGAGTTAGTGTAAAGTCTCCAAGTACCTCCCTTCTTTGGAGCCAAAATGGTGGGTACTGCACATGGGCTGATGCTCTTCCTGATTAGTCCATTATCTAGGAGTTCTTGTATTTTATTGGCTATCTCCTTGTTTTGATCCGGTGTCACTTTATAAGTTGCCTTATTGGGCAAAGAAGCTCCAAGTATAAAGTCAATTTGGTGACTTATGGTGTGTTGAGGAGGCAATGTAGCTGGTGTTCCATCACTAATGATGTCCTTCAACTGATTTAGGACCTATTGCACTTCTTTAGGAATGCTTACCTTCTTCTCCTTTCTATCCTCTTTCGGATTTACAACAATGGAAAACCCCACTCCTTCTCTCTCTTTGAGTGTGTTGATAAACTCTTTCTCACCAACTAGCAACACATTAGGACCTCTGGATCTGCCCTATACTTGGTCTCCTATGGATTGGATTTTGTAGGTGGTTCCATCCTTTTGTAATTTGTATAATTATTCTTCTCTCCATGGTGTATTTCCTTTCTGTCAAACTTCCATGACCTACCTAGGAGTAGGTGGCAAGCATCCATGGGCAAGATATCACACAAGATTTTGTCTTTGTAGCCTCCAATGGTGAACTCCACCCAAGTTTGTTCATTCATTTACAAGAACATGCTGCCCCTTGTTGGGCCATGTAACTCTATAGGGATCAAGATGGGGTATTCTTGGAAAATTGAGCTTACTCACCGCTTCTTCTGACACTATGTTGTTTGTGGATCCTGAATCTGTTGGCATTATGTGAACCGGTATGAAGACGTAATGATATTGTATGTTGTCATTGATGTCAATATGTGATATGAAGTGAACAGACATGTGTGATATGTGAGAAGCAAGAACCAGTAGATGTGTGAACCGGTATACATGCCAAAGTGAGGCGATATATTTGCTCAAGGTGAACTGACATGTAGTTATGGGAACCGGCACATGGAAGCATTGTATGACTACCGGTTGGTAGGTAGTTTCCACTTCAAGATTTCCGGTTGGAGTACCTCAAGCCTGTGTGACTCAATTGGTGATCTTTGTGTGATGAGTTAGCAGTATAACGGAGAACAGATCATGTTGCCATGTAAGCCTTGTGCGCATGAAGGATCTTGCATGAAGAAGACTATCCCTATCTTCCTTGGGAATGTGTGAAGTTTGTCAAACGGTGATAATGCGTGATGGGTTATTAGCCGCCATGAAGTCAATGGATAATGGACGTTGGAGAATGTCTTGAGATCGATTCAAGATTGTTGCATTTAATGCAGTATGATTCAACTGTCAAGATTGAACCGTTTGAATTGCTTAACCTAACAGGTTTAGGGTTTAGGGTTTTTGCTACCGACCTGTCTGTTTCCTATAAGGTCGATTTTGTGTTTCTTTCAAATGTTGTTGCCAAAAGTTGTATGTGTTTATCCAAGGGAAGTGATACATGATTCTTTCTAGACCAAAGGAGAGAAGAGATACCTACAAAGTGAATGTGCAGAAGGTGAAGAGGAGCCAAAACGGATCTGCATTAGCATTGAGTGTTGTTATCAGATCATTGTAATTCCTGTTGATCTTTAACCACTTCAACAGTTGTGAAATCCCTTAATAGGGTAGCCTTAACCGGTTTGATACAAATCCTTTAACAAGGTAACTCAAAGTTATTGGGTTCTGGGAAGCTATAGAGCTCTAGAGATCCTTTAGCTATTGAGTTCTTGAAATCCTCTAACAAGGTAACCCTAACCGGGTTTAACCCTTAATCGAGTATTATAGCCATCCCTTAACCGGGTGATCCCTAATAGGATCGGTTCCTAGCAGAACCTATTGTAATGTCTTTAACCAGACAAGGCTCCTAACAGAGTGGACTTCTAAAGAGTTCAAAAATTAGCTTGTGGGTATTCATCCCCACTGTGGTTTTTTTCAGTTGGGTTTCCACGTGAAAATATGTGTGTCATGTGTGATGCTTTTATCTTGTGATGCTTTGTTATTGCCTGTTAAGCTTATGATGGTTCAATGTTGTATGCCTATCTATAAAACATATTGAACTAACTACTGTGAAGATCTGATGATAGTTTACCTGTTCATGCATGAGGGTGTAATGGTACTATAGTATTGAGCTAAGAGGAAAGCTAAAAGAGTAACCGGTCTATGATTGTTTTAGTTGTTCTAGGTCTTACCAGTTGCACTCTGTTTCAACCAGTATCACTGTTTGCCAGTCATTTGGAGTATTTGTTGTCAAACCGGTTTTGGACTGTATTATTGTCTGTACTGATTCACCCTCCCTCTAAATACCGGTTTGGTACTATTCATTCATCATTGAGTTATCAATTGGTATCAGAGCGCTCTAGGTCCTCTGTGTTGTAAGCTTAACCGCTTGAGGTAAAGATCCCAGTCAAATGATGAAGAGGGAAGGTCCAAAGTTTAATAGGGAAAATTTCAGTATATGGAAAGATAGGATGAAGATATTCATCAGAAGCATGGGTGCTCAACACTTGAGTTATGTTGAGAATGTCTATGTTGTCCCTACCGGTACTCTCACCGATGACCAAAAGAGAGAGATACAAGAAAATGGGCAAGTCATGGAAGCCCTTATTAGTAGTCTATCTGACATTGAGTTTATTGATGTTCAGGACAAGGTAAATCCCAAAGAGGTATGGGATGCTCTTGAAAATATCTATGGTGGCGATGAACATGTAAAACAGGCTAAGGAAGAAAGCCTAAGAGGGAAATTTGAAGATATGCAAATGGTTGAAGGTGAGACCATTCAGCAGTATGGAATAAGAATCAAAACAGTTGTTGGAGAAATCAAGAGTGCACGTGGTAAAATAGAAGATTCCACTATGGTAAGCAAAGTCTTGAGATCCCTGTTGCCAGTCTATGCAATAAGGGTTGTTGCTATTCAGGAGCTGAGATCAATAGACAAGATTAAGGTATCCTTGGACTCCATCATAGCCAAGTTGACAACCTATGAGCTAAATAGTTTTGATGGTAGTGTTCAAAAGACTGAATCAGCATTTAAAGCTTCTACTATACCATCCAAAAAAGGAAAAGAAGCTAGCACTAGTGGTGAACCTAGACAAAGCAGAGAAATGAATGATGAGGAGATTCTGATGGCATTTGAAGCTCTCCTTGCTAGGAAGCTTCCTAAAGGAACCAGTAAATACAAAGATAAGCTACCTTTGAAATGCTTTTCTTGTAACCAGATAATGGCGATAACAAGGACAAACCAGAAAGGTTCAGGAAATTCAAAGGAGGAAACCAGAGAAACTGTCTTGTGGCAGTTGATGAAGGTGTCACAGATGAGGAATCAGAAGATGAAGAGAATGAAGACATTGTGTTTGTTTCTATAAAGGAAGATGTGGCAGACAAGAAGGCTCTTGTCTCCCGGTTTGATAATTCCAATGAATGGATCATTGACAGTGGTTTTTCTCACCATATGACAGGTGACTGGAGCAAGTTTCTATCCTTGGAGGAGTATGATGGTGGTGTGGTTCGCTTTGGCAATGATGCACCATGCATGGTCAAAGGTAGAGGGTCCATCTCTCTGAATGGAAAGAGTAGTGCTGACAATATGTACTAGGTTGATGGTCTCAGACACAACCTTCTAAGTGTTGCCCAGCTGAATGACAGTGGCCTCACTCTGGAATTCAAGAATGGAGTTTGCAGAATCAAAGGAAAAGATGGTGAATTGGTGGCCACCGGCATGTAGACCAAGGGTAACCTATTTCATCTACATGCAAATATAAGTACATGTCTTATGGCTAAGTTTGATGATAGCTGGATATGGCATAGGAGACTCTGCCATGTAAACTTTGATAACATTGTGAAGGCTAGTAAGATCAAGGCACTTAGAGGATTGATGGTGCTAAGCAAACCAAATAATACCTTGTGCAAAGAGTGTCAATTGGGGAAAATGTCTTCCTCAACCTTTAAAGGTAAATCTTTCACTGCTGACAACTTGTTTGATCTTGTGCATACTGATTTGTGTGGTCCTATGAAAACTAGAAGTGTGCAGGGTGATAGGTACTTCATGATCCTCACTGATGACTGCTCAAGAATGATGTGGGTCACATTCTTGAAAGACAAGGCTGAAGCCTTTGTGAAATTCAAAGCTTTCAGAGCATTAGTGGAGAAGGAAAGCAGTAAAAGGATCAAGTATCTCAGAACTAATCAAGGAGGGGAATTCACTTCTGGTGAATTCAACAAGTATTGTGAAGAATTTGGCATCAAGAGGCAACTGTCTGGCCCCCGGACTCCACAATAGAATGGCCTAGCGGAGAAGAATAATCGGACTGTGGTTGAAGCAGCTAGAACCATGTTGATTCAAGGAAAGGTAGCTCACATCTTTTGGAGAGAAGCGGTGAGCACTGCAGTCTACACTATGAACTAGGTACTCATCAAGAAAGGTAAGGACAAAACTCCTTATGAGTATTGGACCGGTAAGACACCTGTGGTTAGCTACTTTAGGGTATTTGGCAGCAAATGTTACATCAAGAGGAGTGAACATCAGGGAAAATTCGAAGCTAAATGTGATGAGGGAATATTCCTAGGATATTCCACCAAGAGTAAAGCTCTCAAGTGTTACAACAATAGGACTCGAAGAATTATGGAAATTGTCAATGTAAGAGTTGATGAATCCTCTGAGAAAACTGAGGAAACCGATAGTGAGCAAGTTGTAAATGAACCAGTTGCAACCTTCTAGGAACCGGTTGTCAGTCAACCAAGTACCAGTAATAGTGTTCCTGAACCAGTGAATGCTGATACTGATGAAGATGAGGATGAAGAGGAAAAGCAAGAAGAACCCGTCAAGACCATTCCTCGGTATGTCCAGCTGAATCATGATCCTAATCAAATCATAGGAGATAAGGGTGCAAGAATCCTTACAAGAAGAAAGATCAGAGAAAACTCATGTATGATCTCTGAATTTGAGCCTAAGTCATTCAAAGAGGCTCATAAAGATGAAGACTGGATCAAGGCAATGGAAGAGGAACTTGACCAGATAGAGAAAAATGGTACATGGTCCTTGGTACCCAGACCAGAGCATAAAAATGTCATTGGCACCAAATGGGTGTTCAGAAACAAGCTGAATGAGGATGGTACAGTGATTAGGAATAAAGCCAGATTGGTGTGCAAAGGATATGCTCAAGAAGAAGGAGAAGACTATGGAGAAACCTTTTCTCCTGTAGCCAGATTGGAAGGAGTTCGTATGCTTCTTGCATATGCAGCCTTTAAAGGCTTCAAAGTATATCAAATGGATGTAAAATCTGCATTCCTAAATGGTGTACTTGAAGAGGTGTATATTGAGCAACCAGATGGGTTTGCCCTATCTGAAGACAGTGACATGGTATGTAGGCTACATAAAGCCTTATATGGTCTAAAACAAGCACCTAGGGCATGGTATGAGAATCTACATTCGCATCTTGTGAAGATTGGATTTGAGAGAACAAGTGAAGATAACAATATCTACTTGAAGTCTAAAGGAGATCAGATCCTGATCTATGAGGTTTTTGTTGATGACATTATCTTTGGTGGAGATGACAAGATGAGTCATGAGTTTGTTGATGAGATGAAGAAAGAGTTTGAGATGTCACCCATAGGGGAGATTAAGTTCTTCATTGGACTGCAGATCTAGCAGATGAAAGATGGAATCTTTATCACTCAGTACAAATATGTCAAAGAGGTGTTGAAGACCTTTGGCATGGAAGATAGAAAACCGGTTGGTACTTCGATGGTGACTAGTTACAAATTGTCAAAAGAGGATGATTCCGCACTGGTTGATGAGAAGGAATACCGATCAATGATTGGTAAGCTACATTATGTAGTGCATAATAGACCAGATATTGCACATGCAGTTGGCATTACTACAAGGTTCCAGAAAAGTCCAAGAGAATCCCACTTGGTTACAGTCAAGAAAATTCTTAGGTATTTGAAGGGAACAGTTGACTATGGATTGTGATACCCATATAGCAATGATTTCATTATGAAAGTATTCACAGACGCTGATTGGGCAGGTAATGTGGATGATCGGAAAAGAACAACTGGTGGTGCATTCTTTCTCGGTGGCAGACTGGTCTCATGGATGAGTAAAAAGCAGAGTTGTATCTCTCAGTCTACAGTGGAAGTGGAGTATGTTGCAGCTTTCATGAACTACACTCAGACAATCTGGATGAAGCATGTTTTAAATGGCTTCAAAATCCCTGTATCTGAACCGGTAAGTATATTCTGTGATAACACAAGTGCTATCAATATTTCAAAGAATCCGGTTTTACATTCTAGAACCAAGCATTTTGAGCTTAAGTATCATTTCTTGAGGGAAAAGGTTTAGAATAAAGAGATTGCACTGGAACATGTTTCTAGTAAGGAGTAGTTAGCAGACATATTAACCAAGCCTCTCCCAAAGACTACATTTGTGCATTTAAGAGGTGAATTGGGGGTATTGCCCCTTCAAGAGGTGAACTAAAAGTATTTGTTCCACATCAATCAGTTATTGCATCGTCAAATGTTTATTGATTGATGTGTTGAAGGATGCTACTCCTCAGGGGGAGCAGTATAATGGAACAGAGATGCTTGTGCCTCCACTTTGGCATTGTTGTCAAAGGGGGAGAAGGAGTGAAGTGGAGAGATATCTTTGTATATTGCCATCAAAGCCAAAGGGAGAGATTGTTGGCATTATGTGAACCGGTATGAAGACATAATGATATTGTATGTTGTCATTGATGTCAATATGTGATATGAAGTGAACCAGCATATGTGATATGTGAGAAGAGAGAACCAGCAAATATGTGAACCGGTATACATGCCAAAGTGAAGCGGTGAACCGGTAGATGTGTGAACCGGTATACATGCCAAAGTGAAGTGGTATATTTGCTCAAGGTGAACTGGCATGTAGTTATGGGAACCGGCACATGGAAGCATTGTATGACTACCGGTTGGTAGGTAGTTTCCACTTCAGGATTTCCAGTTGGAGTACCTCAAGCCTGTGTGACTCAATCGGTGATCTTTGTGTGATGAGTTAACAGTATAACGAAGAACAGATCGTGTTGCCACATAAGCCCTGTGCGCGTGAAGGATCTTGCATGAAGAAGACTATCCCTATCTTCCTTGGGAATGTGTGAAGTTTGTCAAATAGTGATAACGCGTGATGGGTTATCAGCCGCCATGAAGTCGGTGGATAATGGACGTTGGAGAATGTCTTAAGATAGATTCAAGATTGTTGCATTTAATGCAGTATGATTCAACGGTCAGGATTGAACCGTTTGAATTGCTTAACCTAACAGGTTTAGGGTTTAGGGTTTTTGCTACCAACCTGTCTGTTTCCTATAAGGTCGATGTTGTGTTTCTTTCAAATGTTGTTGCCAAAAGTTGTATGTGTGTATCCAAGGGAAGTGATACATGATTCTTTCCAGACCAAAGGAGAGAAGAGATACCTGCAAAGTGAATGTGCAAAAGGTGAAGAGGAGCCAAAATGGATCTGCATTAGCATTGAGTGTTATTATCAGATCATTCTAATTCTTGTTGATCTTTAACCACTTCAATAGTTGTGAAATCCCTTAATGGGGTAGCCTTAATCGGTTTGATACAAATCCTTTAACAAGGTAACTCGAAGTTATTGAGTTCTGGGAAGCTATAGAGCTCTAGAGATCCTTTAGCTATTGAGTTCTTGAAATCCTCTAACAAGGTAACCCTAACCGGGTTTAACCCTTAACCGGGTATTATAGCCATCCCTTAACTGGGTGATCCCTAACAGGATCGGTTCCTAGCAAAACCTATTGCAATGTCTTTAACCGAACAAGGATCCTAACAGAGTGGACTTCTAAAGAGTTCAAAAAGAAGCTTGTGGGTATTCATCCCCACCGTGGTTTTTCCCAGTTGGGTTTCCACGTGAAAATATGTGTGTCATGTGTGATGCTTTTATCTTGTGATGCTTTGTTATTGCATGTTAAGCTTATGATGGTTCAGTGTTTTATGCCTGTCTATAAAACATATTGAACTAACTACTGTGAAGATTTGATGATAGTTTACTTGTTCATGCATGAGGGTGTAATGGTACTATAGTATTGAGCTAAGAGGAAAGCTAAGAGAGTAACCAGTTTATGATTGTTTTAGTTGTTCTGGGTCTTATCGGTTGCGCTTTGTTTCAACCAGTATCACTATTTGCCAATCATTTGGAGTATTTGCTGTCAAACCGGTTTTGGACTGTATAGTTGTCTATACTAATTCACCCCCCTCTCAGTACCGGTTTGGTACTATTCATTCATTATTGAGTTATCAGAATCCACCACCACTCTACATACCTTTCCCACGATCTTACATTTTATTCTGAACAAAGAGAGTTAATTCCTTGTCTAAGGGAAGTCAAGTGTTGTATTAGTGCCTCCCTTCATTGTTCATCTAGTCTACTAATCAATTTAAGTACCTCAACTCTCTAGGAGTGCTCCCAATCAAGATGTGCTCACTGGTTGCTCAGGCATGGTTGAGATTCATAGGGGTAAATCCAACCTTACACTCTCAAGCTCCTAGAAAATATTTGCAGAGGTTGTAGTAAGTGTTCTTTATTTTTTCCAAGGGTGATCAATTGGTTTTGAGTAGGGGTTTAATTCATTTCCCCATCGCTCCTTCCTTTCCCTAGTTTCTAGGCCTAATAGCCCTAGAGCCCCAATTAGCCCTACCTAGCCAATTTTTGTGGATTTTCTCACCATTTCTCCAAAGACCCACACAAAATATTTGGTGATCCGAGTACCCTTTTGGAATTAATTTCCTATTTATGAAGTGAGGAATCTCAGTCTGACCGTACAGGTATGGAACCCGAGAAATGCTTGTTTTAGAGGGTTTTTTTGGCTTGTTTTGGTCTTTGTCCAAGGGTTTGGTGTCCTCCTTGATCTGCCACACCTCCAAACTCACACATATGATCTAACACACCCCTCTTGTTCATTAGAAACACTCTGCAACTCCAACCCTACTCATTCCTGCAAACACTTGCATAATCTCATTCATTTCCTAACCGGGCTATGACTGAACTCGCCTAGGAAATGATACTCATTGGCCTTTCAATGACCTCTAAGGGAAAATAAAGACTATTTACACTATAAAAAGGTTCCATGGCTCGATCCCCAAGGGTTACTGAGAAGAACTCAAACGACTTCAAGCTAGAACCATGTTTGGGCCTCTCAAACCCTTGCTTAGGCTGAGAGCTTACAAAATAAAATAAAAAATTCAAACCTGCACCAAAACTAACCAAAATTCTTCCTAAGCACTACATGAATATTTTTTTAAAATGAGTAAAGAATAGTAATGCAATCAATCCATTAGGTACAAACTGCTGCTCTAATTCTTTAGAAAACACAAGGCAAAATCTCAAAAATGGTCTCCAATTTGTATTCCAATCTGCTCCAGGCATTCACCAACCTTCTTACATTAATGCTCAGGGAATTTATATGCCATTTTTGGCCTAAATAACTCACCATCATTCTCCTAACCAACCCTTTGCTCAAAAATGCAAAAAAGTTGCTCAATGTTGAAAAGTTGTCAAGCAACTTTGACAACATTTGTCAAAAAGTGCATTTTCTCTTTACATGCTTGGTTTCCTTCTCTAAACCATATAGGATGACTAAAACCCACTACTTGAACATTTCTCAATTCTAAACAAGGCTATTCAAGTCATTTTACATCAAAATACAAGATTATGCCATTATAGGCTTACAAGGGCTTACAAGCCAAAATTGAGCAAATGCATTGTCCTATGGACATTCAAACTATCAAGAAACTTTGAAAATATATGAGGACATATGAGAATACTCTTATTCATCATCCAAAACCAAACTATGAACAAACACACCAAAATTAAGAAATTGCACTCAAAACTAGGTGCTCTTGCACCACAGCCTGAGGCCCATTCTCTTTCTCTTTAGGGTTTTCAACATGATAATATTGCACAACTTCAATAACCCCACCATTTAAGACATTCAGGTAGGATTCCCCAAGATGCTATGATTCCATCGCAACCACCTCAGAAAAACTCTTATGCTGCTCAAATTTCTTCTCGACCATATAATGTTGTTGAGAAGCACCTTTCCATGATGTAGTCGTCATTGCCTTTTTCTCAAATCCACATTGTGCAGCCGCATGACCTATTTTAAAACATCTTCTACACTAGAAGGGAATCCCTTCATAGTCCAAATATTAAGCCCAAGAACCGTTAGAAGATCTGAGTAAAATCTTAACAGACAACCCTTTTGAAACATCCGTTTCAACCAAAATGCAGCCAAAGGTGGAGTGAAAAATATTAGAGGATTCATCATCCGCCATCAAAAAATCTCCAAGGGCATCACCCACTTCCTCTAAAAGAGGATCAACCCATAAATGAAGGGGGAGATTAAGAATCTGAATCCAAAATCGGGATCTTATTAAACATTTCAGAAGAAGGGTTGAAATCAGAGTGCCAAAGCTTAATCATCAACAAAAATCTATCCTACTAGCTAAAATAATGATCACATAAGATTTTATTTCTATCCTGAGCATTATCAAACTTAGCAATAAAAAACCCCTTAGCCATGGGGAAAATATGAAATTTACTAGTAATAGGAGGCTCCCACTATTTTGAGATCCAAGAGTGCAGTTGAGGGAGGCTAGGCCAAAAACCCCTAAACCGACATATCACACCATGTAAGGAGAGAATATAAGCATTATGATTTATTTCCTCTTCCGTCTCTACTTTCAAATTCATGGAAATGGCATTTGCAAAAGGAATGAACCCACCATCAAACTACCGTCTTTCTTTGCTGTGACCTTGGAGCCTCACCATTCTGCCTCTACCTGACAGACATAGTTGCGCCAATGACGATATTCGAGAGCTTTCCAAAAAGCCGCACACCCTGTGGACCACCAGTGACAGAGGCACATGGGTGGGAGGAATTTGCAACAGATTCCACTTCACCCACAGGGGTGGAGGCTCGCAAGCTACCCACACTAGTGGCAATGTGATGCAGAGGGATCCCCTACTCTAGACCTCTCAAGGGTTCAGTCACTCAAGGAGACACACAAGAGTATCCCTCTACATGCTATGTAAAACCAAATTCCCATCCCAACTTCTATTGATCATGATTGATCATCTCATCAATATGACTAAGACTGCACTCTCAATGTTTTGTAACCTACTCACACCTTTAGACCCTACTCTAGGATCAATACTTGACTATTAAGCCTCCTCCATACCCTAACCCCAAGGTATACTCTTCCCACATTGAATTTGGAAATCTTACAATCCACTAGACTCCAAACTAGGTTCTCAAGACAAAGATACTTAACACTTTGATTAAATAAAACCAAAGTTACCTTCTTGCTGTCCTCTTAGATATACCTATACACAGAGATATATAACTTTTTCTCCGATTCTAAAATTCTCAATCTCTCTGGTGAGATTCTGAAAATCTTGTTTTTGAACAACATATCCAAAATTTAGACAAATCCAATGGTTAAAATTAGAGATATGGCCCCTACATCAGGCTACATTTTTCTGTGACTGTCATTCTGTCACACTATGACAGTTTGCTGCTATCTTGGGAAACCCACTGGTTTTAAGCCCTTCCTTGGGCACTCCACTTCCTCCAACACCTTAGGAAGGTTTTAAAAACACCAACCAACACTTCTCTAAGCCTTCCTAGCCATCATACACTTTTTCATATCAAACAAAGCCTCCACTATTTGACTGTAACAGTCAATCGGCCCTTGGGACTGCAACAGTCATAAAAACCTCTTGTATGCACGTGCCATCTCCTTCATGGAACCCTGAACACACATTGGACATTATAATACATCATTTTCCTAATCCCTACCCAAAATGAGGATTGGTTAAGCATAAAAACAAAAGATATCACATTTATGAAGCCACTAGTTACCCTAGTTCAAGGTTTTGGCAGATTTTAGTAAAACTTTGATATCTTTATCAAATGAACACCAAATCAAATTCCACTGCCTCCAAAACAAATTTAGATCATTCCTTTATCATCCCCAAACAAGAATATTTCAAAATACAAACATGAAATGTATCAAAATTAACAAAAGATCTAACTGTCCATGTTGAAAACTCAGAAAATGCACATGAAAATATGGTTTTTATTGCTCTGAATGATTATCTTCGACCAAACACTCACCATATCCCTCCATATCATTTTTTTACAATAATTTATAGCATTTTTTCCTTAAATACCAAACCATAACCACCCAACTACCTCTAACCACCTATTTTTGTCATTTTTTGCAATTTTGACAATAAAAGTTGCTCAAAAAGTTGTCATTTGACAAACAAAGTTGTCAATATGAAACAAATTGACCCCTAACTTTACCAACACATAAAAATGATCTTAAGATGACCTTATAAAAATTTCAAACATGTTTTATTCCTCACAAACCTATTCTACCCTTCAAAACCCAATTTTAGCCCTTTCTAGGCCTAATTGCCAATTTTGACAATTTTACAGTTTTTGACCTTTCTATTACAATTCATTGCATTTATTGGCTCTAATGGCCATGATTACATTGTTTTAAGACCTTAAAGACCTTTTAGACTTCATTACTCATTTATTCTTCATGAGGGCCTATCAATGACCCTAGTGCACCTTGCCTCCATAGGTCTTCATAGGTGCTCCTGCACCACAATGCCACCGAGATCCACAACAGGAGCCATGGAGGTCGAGGGTCATGAAGCACCATCGATAATTTTTGAAATCGCCCCATGGGTGGGAAGAGTCATTGCAGACATATTCGATAACCTCTTCTCAATGTTTGGAATCTACTAATCTTAACTATTTTTAAAACTCCTCAATGTGCTCACTCAATGTTTGACTCTATTAATTAATCTTAACTATTTTAAAAATTCCTTAGTAGTTTAGAAACTAGACTTAGAGTATTAGAATTCTTGTTTTAATGATGTTTAAATTTTGAGTGTAAGCATTGTGACTTTTATGTCCATGTTTAAAATTGTCTAATTCAGTAGGTAAGTGGTCACTTATGATCCTCTTTTGTCCCCATTTCTATGCACTTACCCCAAGGAGGTCATTAGACTATAATAAAAATAATCTTCATATATTTTTACAACGTTGTATACTATTATGTTTGTTGTAAGAGAGGACCTGATCTGAGTAGGACAATGGATATATATAGATCATTGATCTTGAATGGTTAGAATATATGGATGGCAAGAGGTCCACTAATTTTGTTATATATTTTTAAAGCCTATTTAGTTGTGAAATGAGTTGGTTGAAAAAAAGACATGTTATGGTTTCTCTTTCAATTAGGCATAGTACATGTTAACTATTTGTGCTTGTCAAGAGAGTATTTGACTTCAAATTTTATAATTGGGTATTGGGTTGAGCTAGGATAAAATCAACATTCAATACAATAGTTAGAGTACAATCAACTTGACAAAAAACTTGCTTTTCATGCATGACCTAAACACATAGATGTGCAAGACAATTTTGTTTATGACATGGAGCGAACACATGAGGAATATGATTCAGAAAGTGGGTACTTAGGTAAATGTTCTAGATGTAATGATAAATCTTCTGAGCACAAAGAAATGCATATGGTGTAAGATGGCTATGAATATTTTAGATCCTAGTCAGTTGCCTCACTTTGGTGGAATCCCTCATGATTCTTGCAATGCATACAAAAAGTGAGAGATTGTTATGAATAAGTGATGTAAGCTTTCCAAGTCCTAATATTGTTTTCATTACTTAACATTAATAAAATATTGTAAATGTTGGACCCTAACAATAATTGGTACTACATATGGAAAAATCTTGTGATTCTTGTCTAACACACCATAGGACTAAGAGGGGTGAATTAGTTTGGACCTTAAAACAACTTATAGTATTTTAAACCTCAAACCACAATTAACTTATCTCTACAATTATGAAACATGAAAGCACAAAGCACAACGCACACAAGACAACCAAATTTATGTGGAAAATCCAAGGAGGGAAAAATCGTGGTGAGAATCATACTCACAATATGAATAACTGATAACAATGTTTTAGGCTCAAGGCCAAGGAGTTAACTATATTTTATATGACTTGCAAAACTAAGGTGCACAACCTTAGGGAAAGATACAAGGGACTTGCAAAACTGAGAAACACAATCTCAAGGCAAGATACAAAGAACTGTGTAGGCTTCCAAAGGACTTGTTGTCTTTTGACAGGTACATGGAATAATGAATTGTAATGAACAAGATCTCTTGATCATGAAAATGTCCTTGAATCACTATGTCAAGTGATCAATGTCATGGCAAACATGTCTAACTTTATTCACTTTCTCAACATATCATCGCACTGAAGATATGATAATTAAAGTTCATTGTAAACTAAAATTCACTTTTGCTAGCTTGCACATCAATCACATCCAAACACCAAATCACACATCCACTCTTCCATTTATATAAGGTGATATGTTGAAACTCTCAACTAGGTCGGCCACAGACAAAATATACATAAATTACATAAAATCAGCTACTTGAACTAGAAACACATAATGCGGTCCACTCTAGGAGATAAAAGGGACCTAGATACACCACAACACATCTTCCAAAGTTGATTCCAATGAGCCACACATGCTATAACATCCACAAAACTCATCAACAAACTTAACATGTAGAATAACAATGAAACAAGTTAACCAGTTGGCCCAAAAAAATCGCCCCATGCGAAGTAACTCAATACAGATCTACACATGCTACGATGAGACCCATATCAACATTCTAACTCAACCTCGAATGCATATCCATACCAAAAAGTACATGATCCAAATAAGATATATGACTTGAGTCAACTAGAGATAAACATAGCTAACAACGCTGAACTCAAAACAACATAAGTTCACTTGCCAATCAAACCAACACTAGAAATTTGAACTATAACACTACACAAAACATATGAATATGTCCTCCAAGGCACAACACTTGAATCAACATAGTAGACCATTGCAGAGCATTCTCCAAACCAATCCCAATAGACAACCTCACTATCAACAAATTGCCACAACCAACATCATCATCAAAGAACCACGAACTTGAAAACATGATTATGCAATATCCGCAAAACATAAACATTATATCTAGAACCACAGGCTATGAACATCAAGAATCGAAGGAATGCAGTGTGTTCTTCCATGAAGATATTTATATACTCTTTCCTACATATTGTAACTTCCACTACACTAGCCTTTCAAAAATACCTCATATTTACTCAATGTCACCACCAAACAATATAACAACATCTGAACACTTATTTTCAAACCATCTACAACATTCGAACAACATCAATGACAACACCAACAAGTTTGACATCAATTAATTGGTGCTAAATATGGAAGAATCTTGTGACTCTCTCT
The DNA here is from genome assembly GCF_030272615.1 of Cryptomeria japonica. Classification (NCBI taxonomy): domain Eukaryota; kingdom Viridiplantae; phylum Streptophyta; class Pinopsida; order Cupressales; family Cupressaceae; genus Cryptomeria; species Cryptomeria japonica. The sequence goes on along the minus strand of NC_081412.1, from coordinate 31,175,689 downwards.
CTCTCTCTCTCTCTCTCTCTCTCTCTCTCTCTCTCTCATTTCATTCATCTTATTATAATTATACACAACTATTGACTATGTGACTATAACTTGGATTACAACTAACATCTTTAACTACTTAAAAGTAGTCACATACGCAATAGATATTTAAGTTTAACTATTACCTCTACATAGAGTACTTGGGAGTTACATCCTATGTGGAGAGGAGCTAGTCCTAGAGATGGGTGCATAGATCTATGTTAAACTAATTTTAGTGTATATTCACTCATAATTTAGAACCCAAAATTTTAAAAATCTATTGGTAGTTTCTTGAGATTCATTTATCTACATATTAATAAATTGGAATGAAAAATTTAAAATCATATTTAGACAAAATGTTAAACTATATTGAAATAATCTAAGAACAAATATCAACACATAATAAATTCGAGTTCTTCTTGATTCAATTTGGTCCAGTTCCACATTGGATTCCTAAATCATGGAAACATATTTAACATGGACAAATCACACGATATTTGGGTATTCCCTTTGGGTTGGGTGTTTCTCTTTTAGATATGTGGAAGTGGTTTATTACTAAGCTAAAAAATAAACTTTGGAATTGGAAAAATTATTTTTTGTCCTTGGCTAGCAAGATTCAAGTCGTTAATCAGATATTTCTTGCTTCTCATGTGTATTATTCATCTTGTTGGATGCCCTCCAAGAAAAGATTTGAAAACTTAACCAAAATCATTTGTCAAATTATGTGGTCCAAGTCAGATGGAAAAGATGGTTTTAAAGCTACCTTCTAGTTGCATTGCATTCAACCCAAAACCAAAGGTGGTTTAGGACTTCTTGATACCAGGACCTAAGGAATTTGTCTTTCTGTTAAATGGATAGTCAAGGTGGTTGAGGGTGAAGAACCTTGGAAGTGTTTGGTTTGACATAGAATCAATCTTGCTACTACTAAAAAGAAATTTCATGAGGTGAGATGGAATGACAAATTACTTCTTGCTCCATTTTTTTGTATGAGAGCTCCTTTCCCTTTGCAATCCATTTAGAAGGCTTGGCAATTTGTGTGCAAGTTCCTAAACTTGAAAAACTTATCCCAACAACATGGGTTCAACTTTGTTTCCTCGTCCATCTGGTGGAACAAGCTAATTCAATACAAACACCAACCTCTTGCTATTGCATTTCTTAGACAAGCATACTCTTTATTTAATAAAAGGAGTGAAAAAGTTAAGTGATATATGGGATTGTGATACTCTAGATTGGGCCTCTTGGCAAAAATCTCAGAGTATGTTTTAGTTAAACAACAGGTTTGACAAGTTCTTGATTTTTGTCAATATTTTGTGTCAGTTGAGTTGACTATGAAGCTTTGCACTCTATTACAATGCAATTTTCGCTAAGATTAGTCATGGCTTTTTAAGTTCCCCTTCTTGTATTTCCTTCTCATGAAAAGTTATTTGAACCTCATTCCAAAGATGCAATTAAACCCAAGGTTAAACCAAAAGTGGAACTACAAATTTCATGAAAAGGCACGAAGGAAGTTGAGTAACGAAATATAGGGGTCTAAAGCCAAGGCTAATACTCAATTGTTGGATTGGAAAATCCTACATTTCAAACTACTTGTCAGGGATATGTTGAAATGCATGATGGTTCAACCAATTAAATGCTTGTTTTGCCAAAACTGTGGGGGTCTTAAACACATTTTTTGGGATTGTTTCCATGTTTAAAAAAATGGAAGGCTATTGCTAATCATTTCCTATTATTTTTTACCATGATTTGAGTTGGAAAGTTGCATTTTTGGCTATGTTCTTCATAGTAATGTGGTGGCAGATTCTTTGAGGCATACTATTTTACTTAATATATGGAAAGACAGATGTTTGGCTGTATTTTCTAATAAGAAGTAGAAATTTTAAAGTTGTACTTTGACATATTGTTTCAAATTGTCTCGCTTGCTTTTCAACCACAAATGGCTACCAAGGACCGAGCTAAGAAAATCATTCTTTTGGACAAGATCAAACTCCAATTGCTTGAGCTACACAAAGAAAATGCCATATGTTCCAAACAGCTACAACTTTTTTTCAAATTCAGATTGTAATGTGGTTTGTTGTTTAATTTTGAACCCCTCTTGTTATAGGCCTTTGGCTAGATGTATTAGTAGTTTTAGTTGTTTAATTCTTCTTCTTTAACTGTTTATTAACGCCCCTCCTTTGTAGTATTAGTAGTTTTAATTATTTAGGCACTTGTCTTTTATGTTCTTCTTCTTGAGGGTTTATTCTCAGCCCTCCGTATTTTTCTTGTTGCATTTTTTTTCAATATAAAAAAACAATTATCAGCTGAGCAGTTGGAATTTCAAAAGCCCGACGAACTGGAAACCAGTATTAAGGCTCAAATAACCATTTTTATTATTGGGAGGATTAAACACAGTCAAAAATGGAGGTGTACTGGTAGGAATTGTTACGGCAGGGCTTTAATCGCTGCATTTCTTTGACATCTACGCATGGCTGGAAAACCAGTTCTTTCTAACATTGCTTTTCACAGAAACAAATAAATGGTTCTAAAACCAGTTTTAAGGACAAAGACGACGACATTATTTCATACTCACTTCCAACGCTATAATTATAATTATGCAATGCCAACGCCGTCCATTGTCAATCTTAATTTCAGCATCTCAGAGTTATGTAGAAAGGGGAGGTTGAAGGAGGCATTGCACATTCTGCTTACTACGTACCATTCCACAGTAGATTCTTCTACATACCTTCAACTATTGCAGACCTGCATTTCAAAGAAAGCTCTTTCAGAGGGAAAGAAAATCCACTCCCACATTAGTGAGAGGCATTTGAAGTTGGCCACAATCAAAGTCTTACAAGATACCCTGGTACGCATGTATGATCAGTGCGGAAGTTTAGTTGATGCCCGCGAAGTGTTTGACCAAATTACTGAACGAGACGTCCTGTCATGGAATGCCATCATTGCAGCTTACAGAAGACATGGGTATCCTCAGGAAGCATTGAAATTGTTTTGCGAAATGCAAGCAACAGGTGTCCAGCCTGATCAGTTCTCAATTTCCAGCATATTCCAAGCCTGTGCCAAAATAAGAGATTTGGAAACCGGTATGAAAATCCATCAGAGTATAATGGAAAGGGGCTTTTTGTCTGATGTTGTAGTTGCAAGTGCACTGGTAGACATGTATGCAAAATGTGGAAGCATACAAATTGCACGCGAGCTTTTTGACAAAATACACCAAAGAAATATAATCTCATGGAATGCTATGTTAGCAGCATATGCACAAGATGGTGAACTTGATGAGGCTTTAAAGCTTTTCGAGGAAATGCCTCGAAGAGATGTGGTTTCGTGGACTGCAATGGTTTCGGGATATGCACAAAATGGGTTTTTTGAGAAGGCATTGGAAACTTTTAAGCAAATGCAATTGGCAGGAGTAAAGCCAGTTTCCGCAACCTATGCCAGCATTCTCCCAGCCTGTGGGAAACTTGGAGCTTTAAAACAGGGTATGGACATCCACCAAAGCATAATTGAAAATGGTTTTTTGTCGGATGTCGTAGTTGTAAGTGCCGTGGTAGATATGTATGCAAAATGTGGAAGCATACACATGGCACGTCAACTGTTTGACAAAATGTCTCGGAGAAATTTGATCTCATGGAATGCTATGATTGCAGGATATGCAGTAAATGGCTTTTGCAAGGATGCTCTAGAACTCTTTGAACTAATGAAGCTATCTGGAACATACCCTAACCATGTAACCCTCACTTGTGTTTTGTTAGCATGCAGTCATTCAGGTTTAGTGAACGAGGCCTGTAAATACTTCAATGGCTTTACTGACTCTTATCGCATTGCTCCTACAATTGATCATTATGTATGCCTTGTTGACCTCCTTGGACGAGCTGCCTATCTTGAACAAACCCTAAAATTTATTATCAAAATGCCTGTTAAACCTATGACAGTTGTGTGGACTTGTTTGCTTGGTGCCTGTAGAGCACATAAGAATGCTGGGTTAGGAGCATTTACAGCAACTCTTCTTTTGGAGCTCGATCCTAAAAATGCTGCAACTTTTGTTCTTTTGTCAAACATCTATGCAGAAGTGGGCATGTGGGATGAAGTTCAAAAGGTAAGGACGTCAATGAAAGATGGAGGAATTAAAAAGATACCTGGATGTAGTTGGATTGAAGACCATAAAAAGGTGCATGCATTTTATATTGGAGACAGATCACACCCACAGACACAGGAAATCTATGCAAAGTTGGATAATTTGTCTTTGGAGATGAAGGCAGCAGGGTATTTACCACATTCAAAGGATGCGCTGAATGATGTGGAGGAGGAGGAGAAAAATATATTTCTCTGCCACCATAGTGAAAAGTTGGCAATTGCATTTGGTTTGTTAAACACGCCCCCTGGAACAACCATTAGAGTTGTCAAGAACCTTAGAGTATGTGTTGACTGCCACTCTGCAACCAAGTATATCTCCAAGATTGTTGGAAGAGAAATAGTTGTGAGAGATGCAAATCGGTTCCATCATTTTGAACAAGGACAATGCTCTTGCAAAGATTATTGGTGATGCCCAGTGAAACAACCTGTAGGCATATGATTGCACAATAACAAAGTGCACTGTGGCATATCAGCAGTGATGATAAGAAACCATGCTTTATTTCCAAATATTAAGAAGTGTGCAGATTTAGACTGTGCTGTTTGACTCCATAAAATCAGATGTATGGTATGCAATGTATATCTTTTTCTGTAATATACTGATGGAGTATTTGTTAAAGCTCCGTTTTATGATAACATGGAGGTGTCATGACATTGAATTGTTTTCAAGAAACCTGCAAATGTCTTGAAGAAAAGCTGGAGGAGTGGATAATAATAAAGAGCAAAAGAAAGATGAACGCTTGAAGGAAATGGAAAGATGCTTGGCCATAAGAAGAAAGAAGGTCTTACAAGAAAGCCAATGATTGAAGATTTTGGGGGAGAACATCTCTTGATAGTTTTCTACATTTTATGTCATTTTTTATGGTCCTTTGTCTGGATGAATTAATTCTATCATCTTGCACCCACGTCAGCTCTGTCATTTAGTATCATTTACTGTTAGAGAATTTTACTTCCCCTTATGGAGAGCTAAAATGTTTGCGAACTTCCAATTAAAAAGAATATGATAATGACACTGATTTTTTAATTAAAAATAAGTAAAATAATTCATCATATTTGACATAGGATGAAATGATATTACTACTTTTGTTGTATTGAGATTGGTGCATATATGCATGGTGCTTATGAAGTTTATAGATTGATATTTCATAAATTAGACTAAAATTTGTATATGTAAAAGTATAATTATATTTATATTATATTATTAATATACGTATATGGTCTTAAACATTTCGCATAATGAAGAGGATTAGAAGGCAATCTCAAGAGAACTAAATAGGCTAAGGTCCATTCATATCAGCCTATTCAAATTATGACCAACAAAGGAAAGAATATATGATGCAATTAGTGTCAATTGGATTTCGATAGGAAAATGCTTGTGGTCATCATAAGTAAAACAAGGGGAATTCACAAAAGTTAGAATAATTTTAAGAATTTTGAAACAATATAACTTAAGAATTTGTCTTTTGTGACATTTTGGAAATTTCGATGAATGTCATGAGATCAAAAGTTTTGAATTCATTGAAAACCCACATATAAATGACAAAGATGATCTCCCTTTTTATTGGAGAACAAACTAAAATCATTGAGATAGACAATAGTAACAAATGTTCTAGTCTAATAAAAAATCCATTTTTCTTTAGAAGATATATTACCTAAAGTCTCGCAAGAGAAATGTCCCTTTTTTTAACATTTGTTTCCCTAGAAGATAGCTTCAATAGGGAAAATCCTTTCAAAATGTGCTAAGATGGTTTTTTGTTTATTGTTACTAGAATCTTATGATTGTACATTGAGAATTTGGCTAACATAAACACCATCTTAGAACTTGTCATAACTTCTGAAATCTAATTCATTATATATAAATTATAGTTTTCTTTTAGCAAAGAGTCACTCAAATTGTAAAAGTCAATACAAATTCTTACTATCATTATTCTTTTGTATAGGAATGATGTTGACCAAGTAACTTGATTCTCCCAAAGATTAATATTTTACTAGATGAGAACTTAGGTTCTTCTTCAATGTCAATTTATATTTTTTTAAATTTCACACTTGAAGTTTCAATTTAGACAGTATAATTTATGCATCTATTGTGTTCATCAAATAAATCTTTCAAAAATAGACCTTAAAGATCAATTTGAAGATATCATTTCATTAGGATTGACTTCCCATATGTTGAGCTACTTATCACATAGAAAGTGTAGTTAAAATTATAAGCATTTTCAAAAAAAAGATGATTTTCTTATTGTCAATAAATAATTTTCAATATTTAATACTATTTAGAATAATGTGAATAAACAACTTGATTATAAAAGTGTCACGAGTAAACATAGGATGGAAAACATATAAGAAAGTTGATGATTAACTAAATAATGATATTCACTATTATCTTCATGGAAAAACCAAAAAAGAACATTGGTAGTCAATTTATTGGGTTGTTTTTTTAATTGTTGTAAGTGATGTTAAATGAATGAAATAGTGAAATTTAAGGCCCAATCACCTCAATCACAGATAAGAGACAACATAGTTAACAAAATGATAGAAATGGAAACACCTACATACTAAGCTAGGAAAATGAGAAAATAGTAAAATAGGGGTTTGTATGCATTTATAGTGTGGTTATCAATAGAAATGTGATGATAACAAAACAAAGATACTCTAAATCAAATATTAGCCAATTATAATGCAAGAAATATGTTATAACCAAGCAGTGCACTTAGGGTTGAAATATGTCCTAGGTAGTGGAGATGTCCTTTATGTCAAAATAATCTAGAAACTATAGGGAATGTTTAAAATGATCTATCAATCACTTGGAGTAGTATGGACACCTATCAAGGACATAGGCTAAGGATGGTGTAAAATGATAAAAATATATCATAATTGAACTAAAATATATGAAAAGAAGGAGAAATATAGAAAATGTGAAAGATACATGTTAGAAAAAGACTCATTCACCCCAAATATGGGTTGTATAGGTCACCAAGGAATTACCATTTCAATTTGATGTGATTTTTGGAAAATTATTTTTCTATTTGGAAGGTTTGTGCCCACCATTGAGGAGACGTCATTTCCTAGTGCCTAGCATTGAGGAGATGCCCTCTCTTAATGCCCAACATTAAGGAGATGCCTAAGGAAGTGATGACTAAGTCAAAAACATGTCAAAATGACCTAAAAGTTATATGAATCTTTGTCTTATCATTTCCAACATGCTTTCCTCTTAGCCCCTTTCAAGATTCCTCATAGATTCTTTCGTATTTGACTTGAAAAAACTAATTTCATGGAGCAAACCCTACAAAATAAAATGGTTGAAGGAGATTCTATCTTGATCATTTTCTTTTTGGTATTTTACGCATAAATCCACCTATCACATATAAATGGTAAAATGCTTAAAAAAAGCAGATGCTAAGAAATCTAATTAGTCCAAAGTGTGAACATGAAAAACCCTAGTGATATGAGGCAAACGACAACAAAAATGGCTTCACAAAAGCATGGTTGGGAGATAGGGAAAACTAATCTTGTAATAACATACTTAGAAAATTTAATATGGTTGGAAAAGTGTCTTAAGTGAAGAGATGTAAACTTAAGATTAGAGAAAATAAGATGAGTTTGTAAGGAAATCAGAAAGAAAAACTAAAAATTGGTATTTTAAGGTTTGAAAGAAATAAGAGAGACAAAAAGATGGTTAGAAATGGAAACATGCCCAAGGTAAGGTGATAAGGTTGTTACGGGGGAGGAAAATCAATGTTTTGAAATGTAGGTAAAGGAAGAAAGTTAAAAATTCCACAATTAATTTCTAATAAGAGAAATGTGTAAATATAATATTTATAGTTTTAATCTTCACAAGAAGAATGAACAAAACCATAAAAAAACATATGCTCTAGGAAAATCTAGCCTCCAAATCTCAAAACAATTATATTTTTTGCAATAGAAAGAAGGATACAATACTAATCTAGGCTTAAGCCTTCACAAAAGATTATAACAACATATAGATCTAGAGATATTCTAACAATATAACAATACATACAATATTGAACTATAAAACCCCCATCTCAAGTACAAATGGATAGAAGAAATACATAAAACAATAAAATGGTAATTAAAAAATCATGAGATAAAACAACCTAAAATGTGACACCCAAATCTCAAGATGAGTCCACATGCTAAAAATGATATATTCCTTACACTTGTCATAAGCTTTTCATATTATACTCACAAACTTGGGCACTATATTTTTGCTAGCTTATCTCCATTAAAAAATTTCTTATGATTTGTCATAACATTGTTCATAAGTTGGTCAAGAAGTGTAACTTTCTCCTACAACTCTCTTTGCATAATAAATGCTCTTATAATTATGACATTCAGGACCTAAGTTTCAAAGACCATAAAGTGTGATCTATGAAGTTGATTAAGCCTTCTTTTTAAATTGAAGGTCTTGAAGAGTTTCGTGTCACCATAGATAGCTTTCTCTAGTTAAGGTCCATTTCAATATTTTTTAGGACAAAAAATCAACCTTGTAGCCTAGAAATTGAATTCTTGTGTTCTTAGCATTTAGATGCAAGATTTTGTAGATCATAGCATACATAAGGTACCCAACTACACTGGCATAGGGTACAACATTGATATACTCCATATCTATAAGTGTTGAAGGGAATTTCTCAACTAAATGTTTTTCTCCCATAGAAATAGAAAGACTCGTTGGTTTGTTATCAATCACACTAAAATGTTTCAAAATAAAGTCAATATATTCCTTTGACTCAACCAAAACTTTCTTTATCTCTATCCTATCTAATATTCACTCCTAAGATAAACTTAGTAACTCCTAATTCTTTCATTTCAATCTATGATGAAATATGAGACCTTAGGTCCCTAATCATACTATTATCATTACCGAATAATATGTCATCATGTAAAGTGATTATAATAGAATAATCACCAATCCAATTGTAATAGACATACTGATCATATTATATCTGATGAATTCTAACACTAAAACAATTGGTTTGATTTAAGTGGTATTTTTATTTATATGGTTTTTTTTGGGTAAAGAATCCACCACACTAAACTTTATTTATTATTGCATAAAAGTCAACCATTCACAATCAAATAATAATTTTAAAAGGGTGTAAAGGCGCTATCACTTGGTGGAAGGACACTAATGCTAATCACTTTATTGTCCTAGCTTCTGATTCTTCCTTTGATGACTCTTCACATGTTGTTGATGTTTCCTCCTATGATGATGGCTTGTCTCTTGCTACTCATGTGGCCTCCTCAGGCCTTGTGGTTCCTCCTCCACCTCTTGCTATTGGTGTGGCCCCCTTTGGACCCATGGAATCTTCTCCATCTATTGCTCTTGTTCTATTCTAGTCTTTGATGGAGGTTTTGTTGCTTGGTCAACTTTCTACTCATGGTGCTGACAGTCTTACTATGGGGTTCCCTCCTCTTGGTCCCCCTTGTGATGATGTTCCAAATGATAGTGTTGCTTGGACCATTGTTCTTCAATAGAAGAAAGATCATTCTTCCCTCTCTCTCCAAACTCTTCCTTGGGTTGTGGGTGATTTTTCTACCTACCTTTGATGTGGGCTATTAGTTGTTCTACTGGTATGTTGTAAGTGGTCTATTTTGGCCTTTGTTGTTGTAATGCCACTTTTCAACCAAACTTAATTAATTATTTAGTGGAATTAATTGATTAAATGTTAATGTATAGTTCATTAATTAAAGGTAATTGTCATTACATTATATGTAAATGATAATAATTACAAAGTAAATTAATAACACAATAAATGGAATAACATAACCACTTAATTCAACCATATTATTGACAAATCTTATATAAAGCATTCTCAATATCTTATAGCATCAGTTTTTTCCAATACTTATCTTAATCTTGAGCACTTGGAATAGTCATTCTCACTCCAAGAAGATCCTAGTGGCCTTGGGTCCTTTATGGCTATGACACCCCATGGAGGAAACCGGTTCTTACACAGAACCAACCATATTATCTACAATTCAAAGGAATAGTCATAGGTCTAGGCTCTTTTACGACAAGTAAGCACTCCAGGAGGACAAGTTCTTACACAGAACCTCGCATGCCTTCACATCACGAAATAAACACAACCCTGGCCAGAACACTCCTGAGTGTACTTCGTACCCCAAGTTGGACACACGTTGTGTGCCCCTTCTCCAATGCCCATGCCAACCAATGACCTTAACCTTCATTCCTTTGTGCCCTCTAAATTCCTATAATTTCCTCCCATGCATATAGCCCACCAAGCTGCCTTCTTCTTTTTCCTTGAGTGATCTTCATGCCCCCTCCCAAGTCTCACATAAATGACTTATATAACCTTTTCAAGGGTAGTTTCCAAACCATCACACCCTTTTGAAAAGGTCACCTTTAGTTGTCCTTTAATAATTATAATTATTCCTCTCTCTTAAGAGAGTTTGTCATAAACATTATTTATTAATATTTATTTAAACCAAAGGATTATAATATCCTCTATTTTTATCTCTCTTTTTAATTCTAAAAGGGTTATTACTTTATCTTCTCTTGGACAAAGTTGATGATTAACTAAATAATGATATTCACTATTATCTTCATGGAAAAACCAAAAAAGAACATTGGTAGTCAATTTATTGGGTTGTTTTTTTAATTGTTGTAAGTGATGTTAAATGAATGAAATAGTGCAATTTAAGGCCCAATCACCTCAATCACAGATAAGAGACAACATAGTTAACAAAATGATATAAATGGAAACACCTACATACTAAGCTAGGAAAAGGAGAAAATAGTAAAATAGGGGTTTGTATGCATTTATAGTGTGGTTATCAATAGAAATGTGATGATAACAAAACAAAGATACTCTAAATCAAATATTAGCCAATTATAATGCAAAAAATATGTTATAACCAAGCAGTGCAAATATGTCTTAGGTAGTGGAGATGTCCTTTATGTCAAAATAATCTAGAAACTATAGGGAATATTTAAAATGATCTATCAATCACTTGGAGTAGTATGGACACCTATCAAGGACATAGGCTAAGGATGGTGTAAAATGATAAAAATATATCATAATTGAACTAAAATATATGAAAAGAAGGAGAAATATAGAAAATGTGAAAGATACATGTCAGAAAAAGACTCATTCACCCCAAATATGGGTTGTATAGGTCACAAAGGAATTACCATTTCAATTTGATGTGATTTTTCGAAAATTATTTTTCTATTTGGAAGGTTTGTGCCCACCATTGAGGAGACGTCATTTCCTAGTGCCTAGCATTGAGGAGATGCCCTCTCTTAATGCCCAACATTAAGGAGATGCCTAAGGAAGTGACGACTAAGTAAAAAACATGTCAAAATGACCTAAAATTTATATGAATCTTTGTCTTAGCATTTCCAACATGCTTTCCTCTTAGCCCCTTTCAAGATTCCTCATAGATTCTTTCGTATTTGACTTGAAAAAACTAATTTCATGGAGCAAACCCTGCAAAATAAAATGGTTGAAGGAGATTCTATCTTGATCATTTTCTTTTTGGTATTTTACGATAAATCCACCTATCATATATAAATGGTAAAATGCTTAAAAAAATCAGATGCTAAGAAATCTAATTAGTCCAAAGTGTGAACATGAAAAACCCTAGTGATATGAGGCAAACAACAACAAAAATGGCTTCACAAAAGCATGGTTGGGAGATAGGGAAAACTAATCTTGAAATAACATACTTAGAAAATTTAATATGGTTGGAAAAGTGTCTTAAGTGAAGAGATGTAAACTTAAGATTAGAGAAAATAAGATGAGTTTGTAAGGAAATCAGAAAGAAAAACTAAAAATTGCTATTTTAAGGTTTGAAAGAAATAAGAGAGATGAAAAGATGGTTAGAAATGGAAACATGCCCAAGGTAAGGTGATAAGGTTGTTATGAGGGAGGGAAATCAATGCTTTGAAATGTAGGTAAAGGAAGAAAGTTAAAAATTCCACAATTAATTTTTAATAAGAGAAATGTGTAAATATAATATATATAGTTTTAATCTTCACAAAAAGAATGAACAAAACCATAAAAAAACATATGCTCTAGGAAGATCTAGCCTCCAAATCTCAAAACAATTATATTTTTTACAATAGAAAGAAGGATACAATACAAATCTAGGCTTAAGCCTTCACAAAAGATTATAACAACATATAGATCTAGAGATATTCTAACAATATAACAATACCTACAATATTGAACTATAAAACCCCCATCTAAGTACAAATGGATAGAAGAAATACATAAAACAATAAAATGGTAATTAAAAAATCATGAGATAAAACAACCTAAAATGTGACACCCAAATCTCAAGATGAGTCCACAAGCTAAAAATGATATATTCCTTAAACTTGTCATAAGCTTTTCATATTATACTCACAAACTTGGGCACTATATTTTTGCTAGCTTATCTCCATTAAAATATTTCTTATGATTTGTCATAGCATTGTTCATAAGTTGGTCAAGAAGTGTAACTTTCTCCTACAACTCTCTTTGCATAATAAATGCTCTTATAATTATGACATTAGGGACCTAAGTTTCAAAGACCATAAAGTGTGATCTATGAAGTTGATTAAGCCTTCTTTTTAAATTGAAGGTCTTGAAGAGTTTCGTGTCACCATAGATAGCTTTCTCTAGTTAAGGTCTATTTCAATATTGTTTAGGATAAAAAATCAACCTTGTAGCCTAGAAATTGAATTCTTGTGTTCTTAACATTTAGATGCAAGATTTTGTAGATCATAGCATACATAAGGTACCCAACTACACTGGCATAGGGCACAACATTGATATACTCCATATCTATAAGTGTTGAAGGGAATTTCTCAACTAAATGTTTTTCTCTCGTAGAAATAGAAAGACTCATTGGTTTGTTATCAATCACACTAAAATGTTTCAAAATAGAGTCAATATATTCCTTTGACTCAACCAAAACTTTCTTTATCTCTATCCTATCTAATATTCACCCCTAAGATAAACTTAGTAACTCCTAATTCTTTCATTTCAATCTATGATGAAATATGAGACCTTAGGTCCCTAATTATACTATTATCATTACCGAATAATATGTCATCATGTAAAGTGATGCTAATAGAATAATCACCAATCCAATTGTAATAGACATACTAATGAATTCTAACACTAAAACAATTGGTTTGATTTAAGTGGTATTTTTATTTATATGGTTTTTTTGGGTAAAGAATCCACCACACTAAACTTTATTTATTATTGCATAAAAGTCAACCATTCACAATCAAATAATAATTTTAAAAGGGTGTAAAGGCGCTATCACTTGGTGGAAGGACACTAATGGTGATCACTTTATTGTCCTAGCTTCTGATTCTTCATTTGATGACTCTTCACATGTTGTTGATGTTTCCTCCTAGGATGATGGCTTCTCTCTTGCTACTCATGTGGCCTCCTCAGGCCTTGTGGTTCCTCCTCCACCTCGTGCTATTGGTGTGGCCCCCTTTGGACCCATGGAATCTTCTCCATCTATTGCTCTTGTTCTATTCTAGTCTTTGATGGAGGTTTTGTTGCTTGGTCAACTTTCTACTCATGGTGCTGACAGTCTTACTATGGGGTTCCCTCCTCTTGGTCCCCCTTGTGATGATGTTCCAAATGATAGTGTTGCTTGGACTATTTTTCTTCAATAGAAGAAAGATCATTCTTCCCTCTCTCTCCAAACTCTTCCTTGGGTTGTGGGTGATTTTTTTACCTACCCTTGATGTGGGCTATTAGTTGTTCTACTGGTATGTTGTAAGTGGTCTATTTTGGCCTTTGTTGTTGTAATGCCACTTTTCAACCAAACTTAATTAATTATTTAGTGGAATTAATTGATTAAATGTTAATGTATAGTTCATTATTAAAGGTAAATGCCATTAAATTATATGTAAATGATAATAATTACAAAGTAAATTAATAACACAATAAATGGAATAACATAACCACTTAATTCAACCATATTATTGACAAATCTTATATAAAGCAATCTCAATATCTTATAGCATCAATTTTTTCCAATACTTATCTTAATCTTGAGCACTTGGAATAGTCATTCTCACTCCAAGAAGATCCTAGTGGCCTTGGGTCCTTTATGGCTACGACACCCCATGGAGGAAACCGGTTCTTACACAGAACCAACCATATTATCTACAATTCAAAGGAATAGTCATAGGTCTAGGCTCTTTTACGACAAGTAAGCACTCCAAGAGGACAAGTTCTTACACAAAACCTCTCATGCCTTCATGGCACGAAATAAACACAACCCTGGCCAGAACACTCTCGAGTGTACACCGTACCCCGAGTTGGACACATGTTGTGTGCCCCTTCTCCAATGCTCATGCCAACCAATGACCTTAACCTTAATTCCTTTGTGCCATCTAAATTCCTATAATTTCCTCCCATGCATATAGCCCACCAAGCTGCCTTCTTCTTTTTTCTTGAGTGATCTTCATGCCCCCTCCCAAGTCTCACATAAATGACTTATATAACCTTTTCAAGGGTAGTTTCCAAACCATCACACCCTTTTGAAAAGGTCACCTTTAGTTGTCCTTTAATAATTATAAGTATTCCTCTCTCTTAAGAGAGTTTGTCATAAACATTATTTATTAATATTTATTTAAACCAAAGGATTATAATATCCTCTATTTTTATCTCTCTTTTTAATTCTAAAAGGGTTATTACTTTATCTTCTCTTGGAGAAATAGTCACATAACAATTATCCCCTTTTAGTTTAGTTGTTGTCCTCAGTAGCATGAAATATATCTACATCACAACTCAAACAAATACATAATCAATAATTGAAAATGCCAACATTGAGTATTTATACTTCATAATATTTCTAATTTACTTTAGTTCATCTACATTCTTTTCTTATTTTAATTCATAGATCTATTTACCTTTATTTATTTATATTAACAAATAATTTCAAGAGGATCATTTTGCCAATCAAAACTATGATGAGAACTCTATATACACATATTTATTATAATTATATCCCAAACTATGTAATCACTCAAATTATCTATTCAACATATATTCCAAGATGATAATCATGCATTCTGGACTACATGAGTATCCTCTTTTAGTATAAAATAAAGCACATGTACAAGGTTATTAGGTTGATCAAGTCCAATAACAACGTACAGTACATAAAGGTAGTACTAAAAAGTTACCAGCATCTTAAAAGAAAGCAATAATGCATCATGATAACCCACAAAGTGCTTCATAGAAAATAGTTATATCCTTTCTTTTGTTTAAGTAGCTATGGTATTTGAATTTTGAATGGTAATTCAATGATATTGATTCTAAACATTAAAATGAAAGAAAAACAAATAAATTTCAAGTTCATTTCTCCCCTTGTAAAGTCCAACATGTCCACATGTTTCCTCCTAAAATATTTTAACTCATTTAGATATCTAATTTTCTAGTTATGAAAATGATTTTGGGATATGTGGCTTATGGGCCCACAAAATAAATTGTATTGAACAAATTTATAAAAATATTTTTTTTCTATAAAGTAATAAAAGTTGACATAGATACACAAAATTAATCATTAGAAAGACCAACTTACTAACTCAATATTGTACGACACCTGTCATGTTTAAGAAAGTACTAGCCAAATATAGATGAGCCTTAAACTTAATATTCCTAAAGTTGTCATCTTCCAAAGACCAAATAGCTCTATGTATTCAAGTCACTCAATAGAAAACATCCAAGGAAGTGAGATGTAGATTCTATTCCACATTACTATTTGTGGTATATAATCTTCAATAAAAATATTTGAGATTGAGATAAAGGTTTCAAAATATACATTTGGAGCAATATTTATTCATACTAGTTACGTACTTTACCAAAGTGAGAAATTTCTTGCCTCAATAAGAATATATCATGAATTATTGTTTTGGTCTAGAAGGGTGGCATTAATATCCCATCTCTAACACATTATATGCCTTAAGACTACCTTCATATTTTGACATACAATATATCTAATGTAGATTAAAGCTCTCAACTTAATTACTTTCTAAACAAAAAAATATATTATAATAAAAAATAATAATCACATTCATACATCCTTACTATTCAAAATATCAACTATATATTCTATTGTAAATGGACATAATTGTTTTCTTGTGAAATTAATATCACACTATAATAGAAAAGATATCATGTGTAGCATACATAGACTAGATGTTTTCAATGTCTAAGTCTTAAACAAGGCTTTTCAAAGATGTTCTTAGTATGAATATTAAAATGGGGAACAAAATTAAAAGCAATGGAAAGAGTAGCAATCCCCATGTGGTATTTTTCCTTGTCATTCAAATGCATCTTATTCCATTTGTGGAGTATATTAAAATTCTGGCCTTCAAGCTCATAGTTTCTTAAATAAGGACAGTGGGAAATGTTACAGGTTTGTAGCCTAGAGTAGAGTATTTAATTGCTCCAAACAATATATTTTCCCTAGAATAGGGATAGGAACATTATAATGATTAACAAAAAAATATAGATAGACCAAGTTTTGTATTGCTTTATACAACATATAAAGCACCAACATTCTTCAGATGGTGCAAAAGGAAAGGATAATTGTAAGCTTGCACAACTGGGAAAAATAATTAAGTTTGGAAATAAATCTTACTCATGATTGTGGTCTTAGATGAACAACGTCATAAAGACATGTTATTCATTCAAGGAATCATCTTAAGATTCCTTCAAAATGTAGATGAAAGTATAAAGTAAAAGAAGATACTTAAGAAAAAAGATATCATTTTCTATTAGAGCATATCAGAGGAAAGAGTTCATGCTTTTGATAATAGTTTTGAACCAGGGTATGGATATAATGGAATCATAGACAATGCATATGAACCATTTGATAGAAAATAAGTTGTTGTGAAATCCATCTTTAGAGAGCACTAAATCTCTCAAGGACTTTCAAGTAGAGATTTCAAGTATACAACATTTACTACACTACAAACTTTGCAAATCAAAGGCTACTAGTGGAAGGAAAAAAAATGTTTTTTCATATTGTATGAATACATGCCATATTCCAAAAGGCGTTGGTAACAATATTGTTTATAAATTCTAATTCATTGAAATGTCAACTTATAAGAAACTTTCAATCGTGAGATCTTTATAGCCAACATTGATAATCGAGTGTCATCTAGAGATGTGACTCTTGACACAAAAGGTCTCAAACTTTCGCATTATGTTGTTTCAATGAGGGTCGCATATTTTGTATACTCCTGTACAAATCTTTGGATATCAAAGTATGGATGGCTCATAGTCCATCGTCGTTTAGACATCAATTACCACATGATATAGAATGTAAATAGCAATAGCAAGGGAATTTAGAATGATTTATATGTTTAAAACATTATGGATTTATAGGTGAATAATTTATTTATTGATTTATATATAGATCTTATTCACGAGTTATGGATATGATGTCTTAAATTGATTTTAAGTATAAATAGGAAGTTCTCAATATTATGAATATGAATACACATGTATGATCTAATATTTCTAATAATGCCAATGAATAGAAAGAGAAAAAAAATTAATGTATGGACAAATTTTATAAACCAGGTCTTATAGAGCCAAATCTTATACTTCAAAGGTTAGGGCAATAATGCTAGATACCTACAAGGAGCATTTTTAAGATTGGTTAATATTAAATTTCAAAACCTAAAGAAAATGTAAGGTAGGAAGGATTGATCAATGTTAGGCTCTGATACCAAATGTAATGCCACTTTTCAACCAAACTTAATTAATTATTGGCACCGGAATTAATTGATTAAATGTTAATGTATAGTTCATTAATTAAAGGTAAATATCATTGAATTATATGTAAATGATAATAATTACAAAGTAAATTAATAACACAATAAATGGAATAACATAACCACTTAATTCAACCATATTATTGGAAAATCATATATAAAGCATTCTCAATATCTTATAGCATCAAGTTTTTCCAATACTTATCTTAATCTTGAGCACTTGGAATAGTCATTCTCACTCCAAGAAGATTCTAGTGGCCTTGGGTCCTTTATGGCTATGGCACCCCACGGAGGAAACCGTTTCTTACACAGAACCACCCATATTATCTACAATTCAAAGGAATAGTCACAGGTCTAGGCTCTTTTACGACAAGTAAGCACTCCAGGAGGATAGGTTCTTACACAGAACCTTGCATGCCTTCACGACACGAAATAAACATAGCCCTGGCCAAGACACTCCTGAGTGTACACCATACTCCGAGTTGGACACACGCTGTGTGCCCCTTCTCCAAAGCCCATGCCAACCAATGACCTTAACCTTCATTCCTTTGTGCCCTCTAAATTCCTATAATTTCCTCCCATGCCTATAGCCCACCAAGCTACCTTCTTCTTTTTCCTTGAGTGATCTCCATGCCCCCTCCAAGTCTCACATAAATAACTTATATAACCTTTTCAAGGGTAGTTTCCAAACCATCACACCCTTTTGAAAAGGTCACCTTTAGTTGTCCTTTAATAATTATAATTATTCCTCTCTCTTAAGAGAGTTTGTCATAAACATTATTTATTAATATTTATTTAAACCAAAGGATTATAATATCCTCTATTTTTATCTCTCTTTTTAATTCTAAAAGGGTTATTACTTTATCTTCTCTTGGAGAAATAGTCACATAACAGTTGTCAAAGGTTTGTCTTGACTAGTTGTTTGTGGCCTTTTTGGCCTATCTTTGTATGGGGTCAACACCCTTGTTTTGTTTCTTTTAATATAAAAAACAATTTGAAAATCTACATTAATACTTGAGAATTATGGACAAAAACAATAAACAAAATAAAACACCTATGATTTGTACAACACGACTTCAACATTTTCGATATAAGTAATTAATAAAAATAGTGATAGAAAGACAATATCTCTTTCATTGGCAGGTTTGTGAGAGTTGTTTGGTGTATGAATACATTTTAGGAGTTATAAATGTGATGCAAGCTTCCAATTGTAAGGATAGAGTTATTCTTAAATATCACCCGCTTCAATATTCAAAGATATATTTTAGTCAATAAAAATAGAATAATTATGCTAAAGATGTTCCCTATAATGAAGTGAACCACCTACTTTTCGAAATCAGTGGTGCAAAATTGTGGAGGAAGATGCAAGACTATAGAGTTAATCCCAATCGTATGCTTAAATTATTTTAAATTACAAAAAAAAACAAAAAACTTTTATGATAAAATATTAAAACAATATATATTTTAATATTATTAATTAGAAAAGGAATGTTCAAAAATTTAAATTTCTATATTTTATATTATCTTCATTTGGTCATAATAACTCTTAATAAAAAGACATTAGAATTAATTTAATTTATACACTTTGTCTTATTCAAAATTTATTTATTGTAGAATAATTATATTTGAATTATATGATAAATAAATTTCAACTTAAAACCTAAATTAAACATTTAGAGAAAAAGAGCAATAGATAGCAACTAACTTTTGATTACTCATTTCATGTCAATAATTTAAAGATAGCATGTGTTCTTGGGGAGTTATGTTGAGGATAGCATGCCATTTGATTATTATCTCCATCTCTATCTCTCTCCCCTATTTATATCTCTTCACCACTCCCTATATCTCTCTTTTTCCCCCTTCTATCCTCCACACTCTATCTATATATCTATCTCTCTATCTTTCCCTCTCACTGCCTCTTTTTATATCTCTCTACTTCTAACTCTTCTCTCTTCCTCTCTTCCCCTCTATCTATTTATATATGTTTCTCCCTCTTTATATCTATTTTCATATCTCTTTCACTCATGCATACATTCCTTGTTTCTTTCTCCTTAACTCTATCTTTATATTTATCTCATTCACAAAGGCACACACTCCCTATCCGTATCTGTATCTCTAGATCTTATACACTCCTCTTCCTTCTCTCTCCTACCCTCTCTATATCCTTCTCTACCTCTCCATATATCACTTCCTATATCTTCATCTCTCTATCTCTCTATCTCCCCCTCTCTCACTATCACCCTCTTTCTATCTCTATTTCTCCATCTCTCTCTCTCCCTCTCTCTCTCTCTCTCATCCCCTTTATATTTTACAAGTTATATATGTACTCTCTCTCCCTTATATCCCTATCTCTATCTCTATCACTTTCCATCCCTATATATCCATTTCTCCCCCTCTTTCTATCTTATCTCTCCCTCTCTCCATCTCTATCTCTATCTCTAACTCTCTATCTTTCCCCTTATCTATCACTCCTCTCTCTAAATTCTAGACCTTTCTCTCTATTAATTATCTTTTTCACCTTCTTTCTATCACTCTTTCCCCCCTATCTCTATCTACATATCTCTCTCCTCATTTGTATCTGTAATATTGAAAGAGGTGAATGATGGAGATCTAGAAGAAAACTTTTCTTCCCTCCGAGGAGAGATGAAAGTTTCACTTCGGATTCCCCTTCAAACACTTCTTATGCATTACATTAGAAGAGGGGGGAAAATACACTAGATTCGACCTCTAGAAAAGGAGATTGAATTCTAAGTGATATAATAATGATAAGTTAATCCCCTCTTCTAGAATTAGATTTGAATTGAAGTGTGTAATTATAACCAAGTGAAAAAGCGACAAAGATCTGATTATAACTCGAGATAGAAGCGTAGGATGAACTTGTGCACCTAGATCTGACAATAATTTGTCGAGACAAAGCCGCCCTGCGAATTTGAGAAAAAGTTGCCTGAACCATGGCGGGAGTGTACACGGTCCTTCGAAAAATCCATGAAATGAAAAGGGTTTTTCTACCTCTACAAATGGAATCCAAATCCGAAAGTACAGCTACGCACCTGCAACCTACACACAAAAAGGAGAGGAAAAGGGGTTGGGATTAAGGGTTTGCCTTCAGGTCAAACCTCGGGTTTAAAATTAACCAAAAGATGAAAGAAAATACTTGCAATTAAATGTAAATGAAAGATTGAAATGTAAATCACCTCAAGGGAGGTTGTGATAGAAATGTTGATAGAATTGCTTGTATGAAGTTGAATGTTGGAATGAATCTCCTCTTCAATGGTTGAATCCTTGACTTGAATGCAACACTTAGCCTTGAAAGGAGACTTGAGAATGCTCAATGCTGGAAAAGAATGCTTGAATGCATGATCTCATGTATATGTGTTATCGCCTCTCCCACTTATTGAACTTATGCAAATGAAAGGGAAAATGCAACT
This sequence comes from Cryptomeria japonica, assembly GCF_030272615.1. NCBI lineage: Eukaryota > Viridiplantae > Streptophyta > Pinopsida > Cupressales > Cupressaceae > Cryptomeria > Cryptomeria japonica. The sequence goes on along the minus strand of NC_081412.1, from coordinate 31,154,329 downwards.
TATATACTTGTCAATTAGGGCTAATTGACTGATTTTCCGTTGTAGGCTGACACTGGGGGAGTTTTCCCACTCAATGCACAACCACCAAAGCATAATTGAAAAGGTTCCTGCCCCAAAATGGAGTAGGGAAAGGAACACCCTTGTCCCGCCCTTTTTTCCAAGACATGATGTAGTTTAGGTAGTGCAGAGGGTGAGGAAAATGCAGTTTCAGGTGTCGAGCAAGTCTCTGGTCTCCGATCAGGCTTAGAGATTCAAATCGCATGATTGAGGACCCTAATGTGGTCGACAATTGCAAGGGTCGCAATTTCATGACTCTATATTTAGCCCCCACTTTAACGAGATTATAAGCGTACACCAATATTATCAGTAAAGTACAAGGAAACAAGATTGAAAGACTTCTACCGCATCAAGGAGGCAAGATGCACCAAGCCCCCAGTGGACTAAGGATATTACAACATCGATTGACAAAGTAAAAGGGAAGATCAAGAAGGGAAAATCGTGATTGCAAGTAGCAAGGTTCCCCTTACTATGAGTCACGAAAAAGATACCAAAATTATGAAGCAAAACCAAGTTCACTAAATAATTATAAGTATTGGAAAGGAAAATATGAGTGGAGTGTATGCCCCCACATTAAAGCAATCGCGCGCACCTTATCGGGAGTGGTTTCTTTAAGGTAGGATACACCCAAGAGAGAGAGAAGAGAGGGAGCACATTATCGCAAGGATTTAGCCCCAAAGTGAGGAATAAAGCCAAGGATAATGAACACAAAACACAAAGCACAAGGTAGTTTCACTTTCCTCAAGGTCAGTATGCTGTATGATAACTCATGTATATCATATATGTATATATGCATATAATAATTGTCATTCCCCAAAGAAAGGACACTGTCTTAGAAGAAAGGGAAGAGAGGATGTCTTTCAAGTCAATATGAAAGAGACCAAAAGAGATCTCAATGCTTTGCATCATCCTCAAGTAGAGATTGAGGTAAAAATAGAAGAACAGGGATACACATAGAAGAATGGTCACAAAAGAGCAAGAAAGGAGAGAGAGAGAGAAGATCTGCCATGCTAATATTGCTAATCTAGCATGACATCCGCCTCCTGATCTTGTTGATCACTATTTCAGGAAGGCGAGCAACATGCCAAAGAGCGACATCGAGCACATCAGATGGAGCTATCACAAGATCCAAACAAGGACTATGCTCATGTGGTAAGTCACTTTGTTCAATTCTAGGAGCTAGGATTAGGGTTTGTGAAAATTTAGTTGATAAATGTTTGTCCACATCAACATATTCATAATCACTATCAGAAGTATTAGGAGTTGTATTGCTATCATGAATAACATTTTCACTTATTTCTTCATCAAGATTTATAGAAAGAGGAGCACAAACACAAATAGGAGTAAAACCATCACATGTTTTGTGCAACTTATGATTTGGAGATTTAGGTTGAACATCTTGCCTAGGAGAAAAGGGAATCATGTCAAATGTTGGAGTTCTAGGAGATTGAATATTTTGAGGAACAACTTCATGAGCTCAAGCACGACATTTTCGTTGGTGTTCTCTCGCACAACGAGTCCATCGAGTCTTAGTGGAAGGCTGAGAAGGAGGAGGAACATTTGAAAAATTAAGAATGTTTTCCTTTTTGATAGTTGAAGGCTGAGGTTGAGGTCTTTTAGGTTGGACAAGAGGAGAAGCATGCCTCTTCTCTCTATAAGAGGAAGGAGGTGGAATTGCACCATATAAAGGAGAAATATTAGGTGTAGGAAGAAGACTAGGTCCATCATGAGGAGGAGGTACAGGTCTAACCTTAGGAGGAATATATTATTGTTCTTCTTAGGAGAAGGCATAATCACATCCATAGGAATAGGTTGATGATTTTCCTTAAGAGGGAGATTAGTTCTATCCGTGAGGGGAAAAACGTTATCTTCAAGTATGATAGGAATGTCAGCTATTGGGGATCTAGGTTGACTTAAGGGTAAGATCATATCTTTCTTCTATTTTTTATAACATTGAAAAAGAGCATCACTCCTTAATGGAAGAGATTGAAATTGCCTAGGCCAAAAGAGATCAATAGGAACACCAGGGCTTCTTTAGGATGGAAGAAATAAGCTATGGTTCACGGTTATGATTTCTCCATTGTGGGGGAATTTCAAACCCTTATAGATTGGAGAAGCAATAGCCTTCATGAAAGATAGCCAAGGATAGCCCAACTTCACACGGAATTGCTCCGAAGAGGGTATGATAACAAAGTCAACATTCATAGATTTAGTATGAACTTCAACAGGAAGGGTGATAGAGCCAATGGTAGGACAAGAGAATCCATCAAATAACTTCACAACTACATTAGAGGAATCATATATTGGTTTATGCAATCGTAAAGTGAAAAGATACTCCTTAGTGATGATGTTAACCACACAAGAGGGATCAACAAGAGCACCAAAGCAAGGGATATCCTTAACCTTCACAACTATGTATAAAGGGCCATCGGGTTCTCTAATGGTCTTACTAGGGTCAAATGTAATACAAGAATCCTTAGGCCTATCTTGTTTTTCTACCATATTTACCAAGTTTGAAGTCATAGAAGTGAATTCCTCAAAGGATAAAGAAGTATAATTAGTCTCAATCATGTTAGAGGTATGCAAAGGCAAAGGATCAGTAAAATTTTTAAGATTTTGATTAGGAGGAGCTACTGATTTATTTCCTTTATCATTCACACCTGCCACAAATATAGTATTGTTGTCAATCAAATCTTGAATCTTATTTTTCAATGCAAAACATTTCTCAGTATCATGACCAGGCTGACAATGAAATCGACAAAAGGAATTGTTATCAAAATAAGGGGATGCAAGTTTAGAAGGATGAACTTATTTTATAGGAGGAAGTTTAATAACATTTCTTTGCAACAACTGAGACATAATACTATGTAAAGATTCATTCAAAGGAGTAAATTGTCTTTCTATTTTGAAAAATGTAGAAATAGAAGGCACACTTGTTGTAGCATTCACATTGTTGTTGTTGATTGTATCATTGAACTTGATGAATATTCTTGTTGGTTTGAACTTTAGAAATGGTTGTTGAACATTCTCCCCTTTATCACTCGGAGCCATAGGAGTGGATTCCTCCATTTGACTCACAACCAGTTGATAATTATGGAGTGTTGCACACAATTATGGAAAGGAAGTAAACTCAGACAAAAGAAGCTTTTCCCTGATATCTTTTTGCAAATTAGAAATGAAAATTCGTTGAATATCATTATCAAGTACAAGGAAAGAAATTTGAGCACACAAATGCTTATATCTACCAATGAAATCAGTCGCTTTTTCTTTAACACGTTGTTTACAATGCATTAAATCAGTCAAAGTGATTTAGGACCAATGTTATTTTGAAATTTTTGGATGAAAGCATTTTCTAGTTGTTGAGAATAAGTGATGGAATAAGAAGGAAAAGAACAATACCATTGTAAAGCCTTATCTCTTAATGTTCTTGTAAACAGTTTTGCAAGCAAACTTTGATCATAAGCAAAATCAGTACAAAATGTTTGAAATGTTTTGACATGCGTAAGAGGATCACCTTTTCCATTGTAGATTTCCTATTGAGGGACCTCAACATGCCTAGGTGGCACGCAACATGGTAATTTAACAATATCAAGAGAAAGTGGGCTCGCAACATTAAAGGTGAGCACACTAAACTTGGATTGACTCATAGAAGCAATTTGTTGTTGTAAGGAAGACATGGTTTGAGAAAGATTGTTAATGATTGCTTTGGTAGAAGAATTGATGTTAGACATGGTTGACTGAGAAGGTGGTGTGATGTTATTGAAGGAAGGCATGGATTGAGAATAAGGTGGTGGGACATTATGATAAGTAGGCATAGGTGATGATTGCGTAGGAAATGAGATACTTAAAGGAGGAACAAAGTTGTTGAATGAATTGCCCCCTTGTGTCACATTGATTGGTTGAGGGATAATAGGAATACTTATGGAAAACATAGGTAAAGATGGAGGATTAAATGAAGAAGGATTGTCCCCATGACCAATGGTTGTAGGAATGGCATTTTGAGTTGATGTAGCCATGATGTTTGAAGTGAAAATAGGAATACTAGCCATTGAAGTGGTCAAAGGAATAGAAGAATTGATTTGATTTGAAGGTTGTGAATAACCTACTTGTTCTCAACACAACTCGTGATAGACATGACATTAGAATCAACAATATGGGCAATGTCACATGATATATCAATTCCATTCTTATCACTTTGAATCATGCATTTAAGGCTTTCAATTAATGGAAAAGCTTCACTATTAGGGTATTCTTGGGACATCAATTGTTGAAAGTTATCAAATTGATTGTCCAATTTTGAAAGTTGATCAATGAAAACTCTAGTCAAATCTTCTTCTTCATCATGGGATTCATCAATGGGATAAATGGGCTCATGATTAGGATGGGAAGCATTAGCATTATCCTCATTAAAGAAGTCACCCAAATTAGGCTCCATGTCCTTGGTAATTAAACCTTGGGAGGCCTTAATTCTAATGCTTCGTCTACCGGGGATAGTGTAGGTAGGACTAATAGTGGTGAAACTCATGCACTAAAGGGAAAATTGAAATTTTGAATGTTGAACAAAGCTTACAAAATTGAGTAATGCAAAATTTAAGAAAATAATGATTAAACAATTTGAACTTTGTTGGAAGAAGAAAATGACACAATTTCCAAAATAATAAATCAAAGGAAATTGGAATTTTAAAATTAGGGCCAAGGGGATGCCACCTAATTTTAAAATTGACAGAATTTTTAAAATTAGGGCAAATTAAAATTAACCTCTTAATTTTAAATTTTTTCTTGAAATTTAAAATGTTGAATTTAAGAGGTAGTTTTGATGTTAGAGGGATCAAAAATTGACAAAATCAGCCAATCTTCTGGATTTAGGTTATTAAATGCAGTCATAATAGTCTCCTGAAATTTCATGAAAAAAGTTGAGGACCGTGGAGGGAATGCACATGGTCCGACCAACTTTTTTTTCAAAATTTTGAGGGATGAATATTACGATGATTTTAAAGCTAACCCCAAAAAATTGGCGAATTTTCCGATTTCAAGATAGGTGAAATTAAGGTTCAAATGTGGAAATAGGACCTTGTTAGGGTTTTGAAGAAAAAAGGGAACTGGATTGCAAATTTGAAAAGGGTCACACCTAAAGGGGAGGGACACCTTGGAGAATGTTTAATAAATCTGAATTTGAATGAAATTGATTGAAATTTGCACAAAATCCAATTAATTTTGAAAATTAGGGTTTTATGACCTAACCACTGAATTTTTGAAATTTTGAATTTTGAAAAAGGAGGGAAATTGAAAATTTGAATTGTAGGATAGAAGATAAGTCTGAAAACAGTCACAAATCTGGAAATCAAATGGAAATTCAATTTTTGCACAATTTCAAGATGATTTTTAAAAATTAGGGTTTTGACAATTAACCTCTTAATTTTGTGAATTTGATTTGCAAATTGAACAAGGCAATGAAGAAATTGAATTTGACAAACAAAGCAATTTTCAGATCTTAGATAATAACCAACAATTTTTGCAAAACACAAGTTCAATTTCAATTTTAAAAACTAGGGTTTTGAGTGAATTAACCACTAAGTTTGCATAAAAATTAAACTTGCAAATGAAAAATATGCAATGATTTTCAAAACAAAGCATGTAAGACATGGGGTTCACCAAAATGCAATGTTGAAAAAGGTGAATGATGAAGATCTAGAGGAAAGCTTTTCTTCCCTCCGAGGAGAGATCAAAGTTTCACTTCAAATTTCCCTTCAAACTGTATGTCAAAAATGTGGTATCAACCTGCAAGAGGAGAAAACAATTCAAACACACACATGAAACATTGCATTAGAGGTTAGAAATCCAAACAAAGCAAGTTAAAAAGAATCTAAACTCTTTAATATCGTTCCATGCTCCTCTATCTCCAAGGATCTTCAAGATTCAAGGTGGCTCTCAGCTTGGAAGAGCACTTGATTCTTTAAGATGACAACCTAAAGAACGAGATTAAAATGATTCTAAGATCTAAATGGAATGCAACCAAGATCCTAGTGATGATTTAGATATGAAACTAGATGATGATAGGATGCAAGATATTGATATGAAGCTTGAACTAGTATGAAAATGATACTAAGATGAAGCTAACATGATATATCTAAGATTGGAATGCTATCAAAATGATCTAACATGCTATTCTATCAAAGAGAGATAATATGCTTAATATTATGAGACTATAAGTTTGATGCACAAAGACTTGATTTTTTTGAAGAAGGAATGGGCTCTATTTATAGGGAAAACAGGGCAATGGATGGTCAAGATTGGATAATCTTAACAAGGGCCAAGATTGAAAGTTGGGAATCCATGTTTGCAATTTGGCACCAATGAAATGGTGACAAATGTCAACATAAGATTGGTTGAGAAAAGGGGTTGGAGACATTAAATGCTTGAGAAGACCTCATGGTTATCTAGAGGGTAAGGGTCAAGCTTAAGCTAAGATTACCCATTGGATTAAGAGTTAATCCAAGGATAAACTCTTGTGCAAATGATTAAGAGATAATCATGGTCAAAGCATTAAAGGCTTGATGAGACCCTTGGGTTGGATGAAGGTTAAGTTAGGCAAAAAGTCTCTAACCATGTAAGAGGGTTGAATTAACCATTAATGGTTTGGGAGACTTTGGAAAATTAAGTGGTTGAAGACTTGAAGCCTTTAATGGTTATCAAAGACTTTAAGGGTTTGAGAAGTGACTTCCCTTTGTTTAGGGATGTGACAAAGTTTAGAAGATGGGTTAGGTTAATTTAGAAGTGATTAGAAGGGTCTAGAAGAAATTAGGAATAGGATTTAGGATGCAAGTGGGAGATGTAGGAAAATGCAAGTGGGTGAGGGAAAATAGAATTAATTAAAATAAATTGTTTTATTTTAATTTGGTTGCAACTTGCATTTGTAGGATTTTGCAAGTGGGGGGATTTATAAATAAATTTAGATTTATTTAAATGCAAATGAGATTTTAATTAAATGTAGATTTAATTAAAATGGGAAAGGGGATAAATTGATATCTTTAATTAAATGTAAATTTAATTAAAATGGCTAGAGGGAGGGTATTTAGTTAAATGGCTTAGATAGAAAAAGGGTATATTAATTAAATCTTAATTTAATTAATAGGAAGAATTAAGAATAATTAAATGAATAAAATTCACTTAATTCATTGTGCAACTTTTAGGTGTCTACATTTTGCCCCTCTTTGAGTTAACGTGTGATCACATGTTGATTCAAAGAAAATCTATCGGATATGATGTCAAAATTTGATCGATATGATGTTGTGGTTATGAAAATATTGATTTGATATGAAAAGTCGATATGATGCCCCAGATTTGATGAACGATGTTGATGATGCTCTAGATATGAAGAATTGATTTGATATGAAAAGTCGATATGATGCCTCAGATTTGATGAATGATATCGATATGAAATTGATGTCGATATTTGATATGATAATGCCCCCTCGGGAGATCGTTCGTGCACACAAGGCATGAATGATCTCTCGAAAGAAGAAGAATGTTGTTTGAAAGATAGAAGAGTAGATAGTGATGGCATGCATGGGTTTGATAAGATTGATTAGATTGATTGGATTGAGATTAAGATTGATTAGATTAAGATCAAGTCTGGTTTCAGGTATGACACCTCTTGTATAAGACATGGATGATCGAGCGTCTGGTTTCAGGAATGATACCGCTTGTATAAGATATGGATGATCGAGCGTCTGGTTTCAGGAATGATACCGCCTGTATAAGATATGGATGATTAAGCGTCTGGTTTCAGGAATGATACCGCCTGTATAAGATATGGATGATTGAGAGTCTGGTTTCAGGAATGATACTGCCTGTATAAGATATGGATGATCGAGCGTCTGGTTATAGGAACAATATATCCTGTATAAGAGCTGATCAAAACATCTGGTTTCAGGAACGATATATCCTGTATAAGAGCTGATCAAAACATCTAGTTTCAGGAATGATATATCCTGTATAAGAGCTGATCAAAACATCTAGTTTCAGGAACGATATATCCTGTATAAGACATGATAGAAGATAGTTTGGAAGAATGATAGAAGATAGTTTGGAAGAATGATGAAGATAGTTTAGAAGAATGATAGAAGATAGGTTGGAAGAATGATGAAGATAGTTTAGAAGAATGATGAAAATGTTTAGAAGAATGATAGAAGATAGGTTGGAAGAATGATGAAGATAGTTTACAAGAATGATAGAAGATATGAAAGTGAAGAAAGATTTCATGATGGTGCGATAGATATGCATGTGGGGGATGCAATGATGAATGATGAATGATATGGATTATGTTTCGATCTGAGATTTTATGAGGATGATTTGATGCTTAGATAATAATGCTCTTGATTTTGATTATGTTGTGAATGTATGATTGATGATAAGAAAAATGTGATGATGCATTGCTTTGATTTATGAGATGTGAGATGTATCTTGAAAATGAGATGTGTGATAATGATAATGATGTGAAAATAAATGGAAGATTAAAATGATATGCAACTTAATGCAAGATTAAGATGATAATGATGTGCAGCTAATGCAAAGCTTAATATGCATTCTTGTTCTCAATGTTGCCATCTTTTGTGATCAAAGTGCCAATGCTTCCTTTGTTTTCATCATCGAGCCTTGATTTGTTGAAAGTTGATACAAGCATCATGGTATAATTGAACCATAATGGCCTAAGTATAGCTTACATGGATTTTGATATTGCAAGATGACACAAGCGTCAAGGTATAATTGAACCAGGATGACCAGAGTGCGGATTGCATAAACAGACAAGAGTTAACCTTTGTCCCATACAAATCCGAAATGTCCTCAACGATATGCCACCTGATTGCTTCGTAGGACAAATTTGCATGATAAAAGACTTCACTCATAGATAGAAGACAAATAAAACATCACACTCCTTCCTTGCTTCTCTAGTCGTAAGACATCCTTGAGTCACTTAGGAGATATGATAAGCAAAAATTAACAACCATAAGTAAGCATGCATGCTATTTGGAATGTATTCTTGTCAATTAAAATATCTTGCAAATAGATCTATGTTTAGTTGAAATTAGTTCAAGTCTATGATGTTTAGCCTTCTTGCATTGTCGTTTGGCATTTGTTGGTTGCTTTGATCCTTGTTGTCTTGCTACGTTTTTGGTCTAATGTTGAAAATCTTGAAGGCGAAATTCCCCTAGTGAGATCAGGATTTTGCCCCTTGTTGTTGATACTAATTTGATATGGATATGTACACTAATCACCAAGCTATGGTGGGATATTATTTGGATAATTGTTTCAGATAAACCAAGGACAGTGACTACACTAAGTATATCCAAGATTGATAAGCATTTGTGAATTTCTAGTGATGCCTCAGATGGGTGGATATGATATGTACAATATGATTTGTGAAACATGTATTTCCATCAATTGATAAAGACAAGGCTAACTAGAACAAAACCCAGCAGTCATACTGATTGATGTCATTGTTATGATTTGGTCGATGATTGATAAGAATGTCTGGTTTCAAAGAGTGAGTACCCCGTATAAGACTGATCTGTTTGGTTTTGAGTGTACCTATCCTTGTATAAGACATGTTGATGTTGATGTTGATAGATGGATTGATTATCAAGACTTGATGATTGATAGGAATGTCTGGTTTCAAAGAGTGAGTACCCCATATAAGATCGATCTGTCTGGTTTCGAGTGTACCTATTCCTGTATAAGACATGTTTGATGTTGATGTTGATTTCAAGTAATGAATCGATTAACAAGACATGTGATAAGTTTGATTGCAGACTTTGAGAGTTTTCCTGTTGTTGATCTGATTTGATGGATGGTCCATGTGTTCATGCTTTGATTTTTTTTATTTTATTTTTTGTCGATTTTTAGTTTTTGGATATTTTGATTTTTTTGAGTTTTGGATATTTTGATTTTTGAGTTTTTGGATATTTTGATTTTTTTGAGTTTTTTGATATTTTGATTTTTTTGAGTTTTTGGATATTTTGATTTTTTGAGTTTTTTGATATTTTGATTTTTTTGAGTTTTTGGATATTTTGATTTTTTTGAGTTTTTGGATATTTTTATTTTTTTTATTTTTTGGATTTAGAAGAAAGATGTATTTGGTTGCCCCAATGTATATCAAGACAAGGAATGGATGAATGGATGACTGAACCATTGAGGTGGAAATAGATTTGTTGTCCATAGTTTTGATCAAGATCAAGGATAAAAAAGGGGATATGGATAGAGATAGGATATAGATAGCACTGGATGATGGAAGCAATGAATAGATAGGATAAGGGATATGGATTAGAGGATATGGATGAGGTGAAGCAAGATTATAGATAATGATGAAGTTAGATAGGGTAATGTATATTGGAGGAAGGATAATGGGAGATATGGTAAGAAGAATAGAGTGGATGAACTTTACCCCCAAGCATAGAGGTTTCCATTTGCAAAGAGGTGATATGTAAGATTGTCACAACATTTAGCATCATCTGAATAAGTGTTCTCGAACTTTTCAAAGATAGAGACCCATCCCACACTTAGAACCGCTGGAAATTTCAATTGAACATTTCTAGCAACTAGGAAGCAGACTCAAAAGGGAATAAGAATCCCAAACTGGATCAAGGTACTTAGTCTTTGATTACCCATGTGTGTGCAAGTGGGTTCATTCTGGCTCATATGATCATTGTAATCTTCAGAATCCAACATGGCTAGCTACATGAGTTACCTTGACTTCAAAAGCATCCTGGATAGAGCCTCGTTGCCAGTGAGCGTCCATAGCTCCGACGAGGTTATCGCTGTAATCTCACAAATATTGCTCCATTGCCAACCAGGCGTCCATAGCCCCGATGGAGTTACTTGCATGTTCCCATAGCCAATCATTATGATATTGGATTTCATTGCATTTTCCTTTTCTTGATATTCATTTTCTTGCTCATGCTTTTGATATTTCTCTTTTTTCTCTTTATTTTTCTTGCATTGGCTTGTAAGTGATGAAACTTACATGGGTCTGATAATTACAGTGGCGTTGAAGCAAGATTTTAGATTTTTCACTTGCCATGTCTTCAATTTAAGAGATCACAATGATTTAGAGCAATCGATTAAGTGTATGAGATATAGTAATCAAAAGATGTCGGTACCAAGATACGATAAGTGGTTCTTTTCTGGATTGAGTGTGTATCCTAACCAAAAGAAAATGTTTAAAGAGGAACAACCTCAGATTCTGAAGCATTTCATGAATAGATATCTAGGAAAAGGACTGAACATGAGATTCGAGCATGGGCAAGTATGTGACAAAATGACACAAATTCCTATTTCATAGATGAAGGATTTATGCAAAGGATTGAATGAAAGGGATGGAAGGATAGAAAAGAGGTGTTGGATAATAGATAGAATGTTTGAAGATTTGTGCAAGGATAGATAGAAATATTTTCAGGATGAGTTTTGGTACTTGAGAAGTGATAAAGAGATGGAGGAAAATTGAATTTTGGGACAGAAGGACCCTAAATAGATAGAGAAAATGATAGAAGAATATATTTGGGAAGATGTTTAGATAGAGGGTTGAAAGAAGTTCAAAGAAGTGCTCCTCGTTGATCTTTCTTATGGATCATTTGAGGTGATGGATCAGTGATGGAGGGAGGTAAGGACCCAAGATAGATGGAAGGGATGAAGAGTTTGATTGTGGAATGAAAGGACCTAAGATAGATTTAGAAGAAGAAGAGTTTGACTTTGGAACGAAAGGACCTAAGATAGATTTGGAGGATGAAGAGATTCCTTGATCTTGATCTTGACTTGGAGTAGGATCATTTGAGTTTGTGCTTTTCTCTTGATTTTGAATTAGAATAGCGGAGGATATGGAAGGAATATCATGATTTTACTTAAGAGATGGATGTTGAATGGGACTCTGCTCTTGAGATGAAAGAGGGTCATCGTGAATGGAATACCAAAATTTGAGGGGATCATCATAATATTCTTGATAGGTGGGATCTTGATAAAAAATGGGATTAGATTGGAGAGCCATGATATCGTGATCTTGATTTATGCTAGGACTCATTTCCTTTGACTAAGTTTCCTTTTTCTCGGTTTGATAATGAATGGTCATATGAATGATCAAAGTTGATGTTGTTGATAGGTTGATTTAGAGAAATTTACTCCTGTTGATAAGGGTCTTAGGATTAGGTTGTCTCTTCTTTAACTTTGTTTTTGATGAAGACTTGTTCATCTCAAAATATGAGGAGTGGTCATACACGAATGATCAATGGTTTCCTTCGATGTTTGGATTGAGATACTTCATTTGGAAACTTAAGTCTACTTTTATCAAATGAAGGTTTAGATGCCCCCTCACGACAAATTGTGTCAAATGATATGGATAAAGTCTCCCGATATGGAAACTTGATTTGACAACTTAAGGTTTAAACTTGGTATGTTGTTTGATAGAATCCTTTAGATGATGGACCTTTTGATCAAGGTGATGATAATACCTGATTTTGATAGGATAAAGTCTTATCTTTAGCTAGTTTTGGATTCGACAACTTTTGTTCTAAGACTGACTTTTTTGATTTGGAAATGATTTCTCTAGTGTTTTGATTTGATTTCTTGTGATCGCATTTGATATTGGACCTGAAAGGATACTCAAGAAGTCTGAAAACTTTTTCTAGAAAGGCTTGTTTTGCTCTCTGGTTTTCTGATTTTTGACCATGCGCTAAGCCAGAGTCTACATGCGCTACTGAAATTCCTCTATGTGTTAAAATAATAACCACACGCGCTAGGCTACCCCCAGACACGCGCTAAAGTTTTGGACTGTTAAAATTGTTTTTCTAGCTGTTGAAAAAGCTATGCGCTATCTTGGGTCCATCACACGCTATCTGTTGGACTTTATGCGCTAATTTTTGGTTTCCACGCACTAAGTTGTTATTATTGCTTTTCTTCCCTCCGAGGAGAGATCAAAGTTTCACTTCAAATTTCCCTTCAAACTGTATGTCAAAAATGTGGTATCAACCTGCAAGAGGAGAAAACAATTCAAACACACACATGAAACATTGCATTAGAGGTTAGAAATCCAAACAAAGCAAGTTAAAAAGAATCTAAACTCTTTAATATCGTTCCATGCTCCTCTATCTCCAAGGATCTTCAAGATTCAAGGTGGCTCTCAGCTTGGAAGAGCACTTGATTCTTTAAGATGACAACCTAAAGAACGAGATTAAAATGATTCTAAGATCTAAATGGAATGCAACCAAGATCCTAGTGATGATTTAGATATGAAACTAGATGATGATAGGATGCAAGATATTGATATGACGCTTGAACTAGTATGAAAATGATACTAAGATGAAGCTAACATGATATATCTAAGATTGGAATGCTATCAAAATGATCTAACATGCTATTCTATCAAAGAGAGATAATATGCTTAATATTATGAGACTATAAGTTTGATGCACAAAGACTTGATTTTTTTGAAGAAGGAATGGGCTCTATTTATAGGGAAAATAGGGCAATGGATGGTCAAGATTGGATAATCTTAACAAGGGCCAAGATTGAAAGTTGGGAATCCATGTTTGCAATTTGGCACCAATGAAATGGTGACAAATGTCAACATAAGATTGGTTGAGAAAAGGGGTTGGAGACATTAAATGCCTGAGAAGACCTCATGGTTATCTAGAGGGTAAGGGTCAAGCTTAAGTTAAGATTACCCATTGGATTAAGAGTTAATCCAAGGATAAACTCTTGTGCAAATGATTAAGAGATAATCATGGTCAAAGCATTAAAGGCTTGATGAGACCCTTGGGTTGGATGAAGGTTAAGTTAGGCAAAAAGTCTCTAACCATGTAAGAGGGTTGAATTAACCATTAATGGTTTGGGAGACTTTGGAAAATTAAGTGGTTGAAGACTTGAAGCCTTTAATGGTTATCAAAGACTTTAAGGGTTTGAGAAGTGACTTCACTTTGTTAAGGGATGTGACAAAGTTTAGAAGATGGGTTAGGTTAATTTAGAAGTGATTAGAAGGGTCTAGAAGAAATTAGGAATAGGATTTAGGATGCAAGTGGGAGATGTAGGAAAATGCAAGTGGGTGAGGGAAAATAGAATTAATTAAAATAAATTGCTTTATTTTATTTTGGTTGCAACTTGCATTTGTAGGATTTTGCAAGTGGGGGGATTTATAAACAAATTTAGATTTATTTAAATGCAAATGAGATTTTAATTAAATGTAGATTTAATTAAAATGGGAAAGGGGATAAATTGATATCTTTAATTAAATGTAAATTTAATTAAAATGGCTAGAGGGAGGGTATTTAGTTAAATGGCTTAGATAGAAAAAGGGTATATTAATTAAATCTTAATTTAATTAATAGGAAGAATTAAGAATAATTAAATGAATAAAATTCACTTAATTCATTGTGCAACTTTTAGGTGTCTACACAAACACTTTTTACGCATTACATTAGAAGGGGGGGGAAATACACTAGATTCAACCTCTAGAAAAGGAGATTGAATTATGAGTGATATAAGAATGGTAAGTTAATCCCCTCTTCTGGAATGAGATTTGAATTGAATTGTGTACTTATAACCAAGTGAAAAAGCAACAAAGATCTGGTTATAAATCGAGATAGAAGCGTAGGATGAAGCTGTGCACCTGGATTTGACAATAATCTGTTGAGACAAAGTCGCCCTGTGAATTTGAGAAAAAGTTACCCGGAACGTGGTGGGAGTGTACACGGTGCTCCGAAAAATCCGTGAAATAAAAAGGGTTTTTTCACCTCTGCAAATGGAATCCAAATCTGAAAGTACAACTTCACACTTGCAACCTACACACAAAAAAGAGAGGAAAAAGGGGTTGGGATTGAGGGTTTGCCTTCAGGTCAAACCCCAGTTTCAGAATTAACCAAATGATGAAAGAAAGTACTTGCAAGTAAATGTAAATAAAAGACTGAAATGTAAATCACCTCAAGGGAGGTTGTGATAGAAATGTTGATAGAATTGCCTGTATGAAGTTGAATGTTGGAATGAATCTCCTCTTCAATGGTTGAATCCTTGACTTGAATGCAACACCTAGACTTGAAAGGAGACTTGAGAATGCTCAATGTTGGAAAAGAATGCTTGAATGTGTGATCTCATGTATCTATGTTATCGCTTCTCCCATTTATTGAACTTATGCAAATGAAAGGGAAAATGCAACTTATATACCTGTCAATTAGGGCTAATTGACTAATTTTCTGTCGTAAGCTAACATTGGGGGAGTTTTCCCGCTCAATGCACAACCACCAAAGCATAATTGAAAAGGGTCCTGCCCCAAAATGGGGCAGGGACAGGGGCACCATGCCCCTGTCCTGCCCTTTTTTCTAGGACATGATGCATTTTAGGCAGTGCAGAGGGCAAGGAAAATGCAATTTCAGGTGTCAAGCAAGTCTCCGGTCTCCGATCAGGCTTAGGGATTTGAATCGTGTGCGTGAGGTCCCTAATGTGGTCGACAATTGCAAGGGTCACAATTTCATGACACTACAATATCTAGTTATTATTTTCTCTATTTCTTTCTATGCGTGTCTCACTCTATTTATCTCTTTCTATACATCTCTCTCTCTCTCTCTCTCTCTATCTCTATCTCTCTCTTACCCTCCTCTCTATTTCTCCCCATCTCTCCCTTTGTCATTCCCTCCCAAACCCCCTATCTATCTCTTTATTTCTACCTCTCTATCCATTTCTCTTCTTATACATCTTTGTATCTCTCTCTCTTTCTCTTCCAATATATGTCTATCTCTCCTATATCTCTCCCTATTTCTCTTGCCCTCTCTCCATCTCTATTTGTCTATCTCTAGTTCTCTATTTGTTCATCTCTTTATCTCTCTCCCTATCCACCTCTCTTTATATATGTATCTCACCATCTATATATATCTCTATATATTTCCATCTTCCTTTATATATCTCTTAAACTTTTTTCTCTCTGTCTCTCCCTCTTTCCCCTATCTTTCTATCATTATCTCTCCCTCTACCTCTCTCAATCTCTCTATCTATTTTTCCCCTCTTCCTCTCTCTCCTCCATATCTCCAGACATGCCTCCCTCTTTCTATCCATCCCTCTCCCTCTCTCTCTCATTCTCCCTCTTTTTAAACCTCTCTCTCTCTCTCTCTCTCTCTCTCTCTCTCTATCTATCTATCTATATATATATATATATATATATATATACCACTATATCTCTCCCTCTATACATCACTTCCTATCTCTATATTTATCTTTCTATCTCTCCCGAGCTATCTTCCACTATTAATTTTACTCTTCTCTCTCTATATATTCCTCTCCCTGTCTTTGTTTATTTCACCATATATCACTCCTTCTCTTCATTGTCATCTCCCCATTCTCCGCCTCTATCTTCATCTCTGTTGATATCTCTATCTTCTTCTTTATCTCTATCTCTATCTCTATCTCTTTACCCATCTCTCTCTCTCTTCCCATCTTTCTAGCCCTATCTCAACCTCTCTCCCCCTCTCACCCTTTGCAAACATGACATGAGCCTATTTGTAATGAAAGTTGACTATCTTCTTGATTCAAAGATTTTGTTTAAGGTATGATTGGATCCTTGTATGTGGATGCATAGTTGATTTTAAGCTATCAACTCTCCATTGAGACCTTTGTTGCCCAAAAAACACATGGCCTACCAATTGACCTCATGTACTACTCAAATTTATGCAAAAAATAGACCAAATTTTCCCTAATCAACCTTCCACACTTCTTCGGCATACCCATTGCACAATTGCTAGTTAATTATTTAAAATAAGATAATTAATTTTTTTGACTATTGAAACATATAATATTTAAGTCTAAACACAAAAAAAATATTAGATATAATTATTTTATAAAAGGATAAAATATTAATAAGTATACATCATTATCATTATTATAATTGTACAAGCACATGTTAAAGATAACATTCTTTGTATCTAAGATAATTCCAAGATACAAAACATGTTTACTGCTTTTGACTTATAATAGTCTTCTTATATGTGTACTTCTGAGAAAAGCACACATAAGTGCAGAAGTTGATTGTACTAAGGCAGGCGAGCAGCCAGAAAAAGTAGTCCAGATGGCATTTGTTTAGATTATTGAGAAACCAACCATGGTCATGACTGTTAGCTTGAGAACTTATTTTCTCAACTACAGTAATCAGAATACTGCAGAGGAAGCTTCCAACTCCAAGTACACTGAGAAATATGGCAATTCCTAGGTTTGCCATTGTGTCTGGCACTTCACTGTAAAAGAATTCTTGCAGTCCTGCCAGAATAAACCCATCTGTAATTCCAAACATTATGTATTGTGGTGCAAGCCAAAAAACAGTCATGGGGATTGTCTCATGTGGCTTTTCTACTAACCCATTTCTTTTTGCTGTCTGCAACCTCTTGATTTCTACTAGTGCTGAGACCACCATACCAAGAATAGAAAATATCAAGCCAACACCTATTCTTTGTAGAATTGTTATACCCCTATCATTGCCTGTAATTCTTCTGGCAACTGGAACTATAACTCTGTCATACAGAGGTAAAAATAACATGGTTGTAATCATTGAGAAGGAGAAAACAGAAGCTTGGGGAAGCTTGAAATTGGAGCCCATTTTCCTATCCATGGTGCTGCTCTGCTTTATGAAAAATGTTGTCTGCAGTGTTAGAGTAAGTGTAATTGTCAGGCATGTAAACCAGATGGGTAAAATCCTTAGGATCTGCTTGGCTTCTTCTACTTGAGTCACTGTGCATAGATTCCAAGGGCTGGGTTTAGGTTCTATCCCTGTTTCTTCAGGGTTAGTATTACTATTCCCTGCTAACCGCTGGACTGCAGCCTTGTCTAACCACCTGAAAAGCAGCAAGGAAAGCAAGTGAGAGTGATAGGTAAAGACTTAAAGTCACCATCTTTACCATACTTACATAGAGATAAAAGGAAACAATCTACATAGAAATACTTTCAGACATTACAATCAATGTGTCTTCCTTTTTAAAAAATATTTAATTACGTTGAGAGGCTAATCCTATAGTAACAACAGAACTGTCTATCAGCAATTCCGTATAAAAAATGCTAAACACAAAATAGAAATAGTAGAAAAGTTAAATAAAAACGCAGAATAAGGATCATAGGAAAGTTTTGTTGCCAGCAACGAAAAAATGCAGAATAGAAATCATACCAAGTTTTTGTTGTCAACGATATGAAAAGCTAATAAAAACTCAGTACAATAATCTCTAATCATTTATCAGAATATCTATTGACTGTATTTAGTAAATGATTATAAGAACGATTCTCAATGGTTTGGAATGTTTTTTTTCTTTTAAAACAAAAATCATAGCAAAAACTTGATTCATGGCAACTTTCCATATCCATCTGGAGCTTCCATATCCATCCCACCTTTGGCGGATTTCTTCAAACCATTGGCATGCACAATTCTATATATATAACTGAAATATTCACCAAGGCTAAGCAGCGAAGAAATTGTTGTCAGAAGATTTGTGTTTTGGTTTGAGTAGCGGAAGAAATTGTACAGGTCAATAGAGGCATTTGAAATCTTCAAATTTCATCAGGTATGTAATTCAAACTGTTAATTGTCTCCAATGCTAAGCTGAGAGTAGGGTTTTACAGTCGAACCAATTACAGTAGAATTATTGTTGAGGTTGAATATTAGCATGATATTTGTGTTGTGTATACTGCAATGCATGCTGAGATGGGCATAGGCATTCATTTGAAAACTTAACTGCGAAGATTATTTATTAGCCACTTTTACCAGCATAGCAGATAATGGAAATGATGGAATTGTGATGGTTTTTTGTACCCTGGCTTTCAACAGTTTATTAGTATACTTGTAAATTTAGCGCGTAGTTTGGCTATGTTCTAGAGGATCTGGAAATTGAAAGGTCATCCTGAAAATGCTCCTGTGTTTTGCTCTGTTTGGTGAGGTAAGGAGACACAAGCCTTCTTTATTCTTATGGAACAGGGGTTTATCTTAGGGATAATTGTAGTTTCTGGATGCTCTATGTAGTTTTGGTCCAACATCTTTTGTTCTGTTTTCTTGCAGGGGTGGAGTTAAGCTGTGGACGAAATGGAGGGAGGAAGTCATAACAAACAAGTAAAGTCGATAGATCTTCGCTTGTTGAAAATGGAGAAACTGTTTCAACAAACAGCAACTCTGTTGCTCATCTAAACAATGATGATAAGATATCCAAGTTGGAGGGCCTTAATAATTTTCTTTCTATTGCAACCTTCGTAAAGCAAGAAAAAGAAGTTCAAGATGCATTTTTGTAATCTGAGAAAAAGAAACTGGAAACAAAGAAGATGAACTCATAGCACTAATTGAAAAAAAGAATAGCTTTTTCCAATTATTGTTCTGAGTTCATCTTCTTTCTTTGCAATTTTTTTGTTCTGTTTTTTCTTGGGCTTCTTTTTCTTTCTTTAATAAGACCGTTTTTTCTTTTCTTAAGGTTGCCTTGCAATTTCGATATCTTATAGTAACTAGCAATTGCATCTTGGTGTGTAATGAGTATGTCAAAGAAGTGTGCAAGGTTAATAGGAACAATTCTAGTCTATTTTTTGTATACACTTAGTAGTGCGTTCAGTTAGTAGATCATTACTAAATGATGTTCTTTATGAAACATAAGTCTTAATGGAGAAATGATATCTTTAAATCAATTGTGCATCGATTTACATGGATCCAAACATGAGTAAAGAGGGATAGGGAGAGAGATATAGATGGTCAAATAAAGCAAGACAAATGTATTAAGAAACAAAGAAAGGTAGAGGGAAAGATAAAGAAAGAGATATAGGGATGTAGAGAAGGAGAGATAGAGAGATAGAAAGAAAGAGGGACATGAAGAGAGATATATAGATGGTCAAATAAAGTGATAGAGAGATAGAGATGTAAGGATATATAGAGAGGAAGAGAGTGTTGAAATGTGGCTACTGATCAACAAAGCATTGTACACTCAGCACGTATCCTCATCGGGATCCGGGGCCAGGCTGGGCCTTGGGCAGGGGTTCAGGGGCGGCAACCCTTGAGAAAAGCGGGGGTTCGGGGGCGGCAGCCCCCGAGAAATTTTTTTTTGCTGTTTTTCGTTGATGAAAACCGACATTGTAATAAAACCCTAAAAAGGACGACTTTGTTTGTTGCCCTAAAAATGCATGTTATAAGTGGCTGGGATGCTTAAGGCATTGTAAGGTTGATGTACTATTTTTGCTGGATAATAAGAAAGATTGGACGACTGTGTATGGTGGACGTAACCCATTCTGGGTGAACCACGTTAAATCTCTGTGTTATCTGTGTCCTATTTTATTTCTTTATCTTTTGTATTTAAATCTGTATATAATTGTTAGTTCATATTTGCTTCGGATCTGCTTGAAACCCTAACAATTGGTATCAGAGCGAGGTTTTCTGTAAATTGGCAGGACTTTCTGATTTGAGTGGGAGCAATGGAGGATTCCAAATTCAAGGTCGAAAAGTTTAACGGCCAGAATTATCAGTTATGGAAAATGCAGATGGAGGATTACCTATATCAAAAGGATTTGTGGCGGCCATTGGAAGGAAAGGCAAAGAAACTGACCACAATATCAGATGAAGAGTGGGACATTTTAGATAGAAAGGCACTGGGATCCATTTGATTGTGCCTTGCGTCGTCTGTAGCATTCAATATAACAGAAGCAAAAACAACTGTAGATTTGATGGCAACATTGGCTAAGTTGTATGAGAAACCCTCAGCTTCGAATAAGGTATTTCTTATGAAGCGTTTGTTTAATTTGAAAATGAGTGAGGGAGGATCTGTAGCGGAGCACTTAAATGAATTTAATACAATTACCAGTCAATTGTCTTCGGTAAAAATTACCTTTGCAGAAGAGGTTAGGGCTCTCTTGATTTTATGTTCTTTGCTAGAAAGCTGGAATAGCTTGGTTATGGCTGTAAGTAACTCTGTCTCTGGTAGAAATACTTTGGTATTTGATGATATTGTTGGTGTTATCCTAAGCGAGGAAATGCGAAGGAAAAGCACAGGTGAGACTTCAACATCATCAGGTAGTGTTTTGAATGTGGAGAACAGAGGAAGATCAAAGGAAAGAGGAAAAGGCCCTGGAAATGAGAAGTCACGAGGGAAGTCAAAGAAAGGACGCTCTCAATCTAGAGGAAAGAAAGATTGCTGGTACTGCGGAAAGCTTGGTCATCTAAGAAAGACTGTTGGTCTCAGAAAAACAAAGAAGGAGACAAAAATGAAAATGACAGTAAGGAAGCTAATATTGCAAGTAATACTTTACAAGATGCTTTAATCTTATGTTTGGATAATGTTAATGATTCCTGGGTAATAGATTCTGGGGCTTCATTTCATGCTACACCCCATAGAAAATATTTTCTAGATTATGTTCAAGGTGATTTTGGATAGGTATATTTGGGTGATGATGAGCCTTGTCAAATTGTTGGAAAAGGAAAGATAAAGATCAAGTTGCAGAATGGTAATGGCTGGTTTCTACAGGAGGTAAGACATGTTCCTAATTTAAGAAGAAATTTAATTTCTGCAAGGCAACTAGGTAGTGAAGGTTGCATAGTTACCTTCTCAGACAGTATGTGGAAGGTCACTAAAGGATCATTAGTAGTAGCTAAAGGTGTGAAGGTAGGCACATTATATCTGTGTACTGGTAACACTTACTCTACCTTAGCTGTTACAGATAAAGTTACTACAGGGACAACAACAATAAATGTTGCAAGAACAGATTCGATAATGTGGCACCATAGGCTTGGGCACATGAGTGAGAAAGGGATGAAAATCCTTCACTCCAAAAATCTATTGCCAGGACTAAAGAAGATTGATTTAGAGTTCTGTGAAAACTGTGTTTATGGTAAACAGAAAAGAGTCAGATTTCTCAAGGTTGGGAAAGAAAAGAAGAGTGAGAAGTTAGAGCTTGTACATTCAGATGTATGGGGACCGGCTCAGGTATCATCTCTTGGTTGCTCTTGTTATTATGTTACTTTTATTGATGACTCAACCAGAAAAACATGGGTATATTTCCTAAAACAAAAATCAGATGTTTTTGAAACTTTTAAGAAATGGAAAGCTTTGGTTGAGAATGAGACAGGAAAAAAGTTGAAGTGTCTCAGATCGGATAATGGAGGTGAGTATTGCAGCAAAGCATTTGAAGATTACTGTTCCTTAAATGGGATTCGAGAGCAGAAGACAGTTCGAGGAACTCCACAAGAAAATGGTGTGTCAGAGAGAATGAATAGAACCATCATGGAACGTGCGAGGAGCATGAGATTGCATGCTGGATTGCCTTTACATTTTTGGGTAGATGTTGTACATACTGTTGTCTATTTGATAAATAGAGGACCTTCAACCCCTTTGGATGGTGGTATTCAGAGGAGGCATGGACTGGTAAAAAGGTAAATTATTCTTTTCTAAAAACTTTTGGTTGCGAAGCTTTTGTCCATGTTGATAAAGAAAACAGAACCAAGCTTGATACTAAATCTTAGAAATGTACTTTCATTGGATATGAGATAGATGAATATGGCTATCGATTATGAGATTTTGAAAATAAGAAAATAATTAGAAGTAGAGATGTTATATTCAATGAGAAGGTTATGTATAAAGAATAGATGCAGAAAAAGAAGCATGAACAGGACAAACAAGAATATGTGGTGTTGAATGAGATTCCTAAAAATGAAATGCCACAGGTACCTGATGCTCAGCAACAACAGATTGTCCCACAAACTCCTGCAAGTGTTAGACATTCTATGAGGACAAGTAGACCCCCTGAAAGATTTTCTCCTTCTTTGTATTCTATTTTATTAACGGATTCTGGTGAACTAGAAGAATATGAAGAAGCAATGTAGGTAGATGCCAAACAATAGTGGGAACTAGGCATGAAAGAGGAGATGGACTCCTTGATGAAAAATAAGACTTGGGACTTAGTCCCTTTACCTGCAGAAAAAAGAGCCTTGCCTAACCAATGGGTTTATCAGCTGAAGAAGGAGGAATGGGGTCAAAAAAGATATAAGGCCAGACTTGTGGTAAAAGGTTTTGCACAGAAAAAGGGTATAGATTATGATGAAATATTTTCTCCAGTTGTAAAAATGACTTCAATTAGAATTGTACTTAGTCTTGTGGCTGTAGATGATTTACATCTTGAACAATTAGATGTCAAAATAGCTTTTCTCCATGGAGATCTGGAGGAGGAAATTTACATGTTGCAACCACAGGGATATGAGGTCAAAAGTAAGGAGAACTTGGTGTGCAGGTTGAAGAAAAGTCTGTATGGTCTAAAGCAAGCACCCCGACAATGGTATTTAAAATTTGATAGTTTCATGGCTGAACACAGTTATCATAGATGTCATTCTGATCATTGTGTATATTTTAAGAGATTTGATAATGGCAGTTATATTATCCTGTTGCTTTATGTTGATGACATGCTTGTTGCTGGGTCTAACATGCAACATATAAATGATCTTAAATAGAAATTAGCCAGGTCATTTGCTATGAAGGATTTGGGTGCAGCTAAGAAAATTCTCGGTATGAGGATTACACGGGATAGGAAAAATAGAACCTTGAATTTGTCCCAAAGTGAGTATATAAAGAAGGTGTTGAAAAGATTTAACATGCAGGATGCAAAAGCAGTTAGTACACCTTTGGCTAGTCATTTCAAATTGACTAAGGAGATGTGCCCAAAGGCACATGAAGAGGTTAATAAAATGTCTAACATCCTGTATTTATCAGCTGTTGGCAGTCTGATGTATGCAATGGTATGCACAAGGCCAGATATTGCACATGCAGTGGGAGTTGTGAGCAGGTTTATGAGTAATCCAGGTATGGAACATTGGAATGCTGTGAAATGGATTCTTCGATATTTGAAAGGAACTACTACGAAAGCATTATGTTTCAAAGGATCTAATGCTTCTCTAAGTGGATTTGTTGACTCTGATCTGGCGGGTGATATTAATTCACGGAGGAGTACTACAGGGTATTTTTTTACTATAGGGGGAACTGCAGTCAGTTGGATTTCTAGGCTACAAAAGGTTGTTGCACTTTCAACCACTGAAGCTGAGTATGTTGCTGCTACAGAAGCCAGCAAGGAGATGATTTGGTTACAATGTTTTCTGGAGGAATTGGGTCAGACACAGGAGGATTGCCCATTGTATACTGATAGCCAGAGTGCCATTCATCTTGCAAAGAACTCTGCTTTTCATTCAAGGACAAAGCACATTCAGCTCAGGTACCACTTCATCCGGACTATTCTGGAGGAGGGTCAGTTACGACTTGAGAAGATTCACACAAGTGAGAATCCTGCTGATATGTTCACAAAGGCAGTTCCATAGGAGAAGCTAATTTCTTCATCAGTTTCTATTGGTCTTCTTGATTGATAATTGTGGAATTTATACTAGTCAAGTCCTAGTGTTTTATCCAGCGGATGTTGCATGTACAGTGGTGTCATGTAGTATCAGTCTCCAAGTGGGAGATTGTTCGGTGTGGAGCCTGATCAGTCTCCAAGTGGGAGATTGTTGAAATGTGGCGACTAATCAGCAAAGTACTGTACACTCAGCACGTATTTTTTTTGTCGTTTTTCGTTGATGAAAACCGACATTGTAATAAAACCCTAAAAAGGCCGACTTTGTTTGTTGCCCTAAAAATGCATGTTATAAGCGGCTGAGATGCTTAAGGCATTGTAAGGTTGATGTACTATTTTTGCTGGATAATAAGAAAGATTGGACGACTGTGTATGGTGGATGTAACCCATTCTAGGTGAACCACGTTAAATCTCTGTGTTATCTGTGTCCTATTTTATTTCTTTATCTTTTGTATTTAAATCTGCATATAATTGGTAGTTCATATTTGCTTCGGATCTGCTTGAAACCCTAACAGAGAGAGATAAAGAGGGAGAAAAACAAAGAGAAGAAAAGATAAGATAAATAGAGGGAGAGGGAGAGAAAAATAGGGGGAGATAAGAGTGAGGGAGAGAAAGTGTGAGAGGTGATGTAACCTCTAAATTTGGAAGATAATCAGGTTCCATTACCAATAGGCTCATGTTATGTTTGTAATATATATATATATATATATATATATATAGAGAGAGAGAGAGAGAGAGAGAGAGAGAGAGAGAGAGAGTAAGAAATATGGAGAGATATAGAGGTAAAGCTTGACATAGGGAATAAGGAAGAGAGGCAGATAGATAGATAGATAGATAGATAGATAGAGAGAGAGAGAGAGTCAAATATATTGAGAGGGAGATAGAGGAAGCGATAGAAAGATAAAATTAGAGACAAGAAGTGATATGTAGAGAATTGTAGAAAGATATGTAGAGATAATGAGATAAAGATAGAGGGAGAGATAGAGTAAGAAATATGGAGAGATATAGAGGTAAAGCTTGACATAGGGAATAGGGAAGAGAGGCAGATAGATAGATAGATAGATAGATAGATAGAGAGAGAGAGAGAGAGAGAGAGAGAGAGAGAGAGAAAAGAAATGGGGAAAGATAGAGGTAGGGCGATATAGAGAGCGAGGGAGAGAAAGGAAGAGAGATAGGTATAGAATGGAGAGAGGGGGAGAGATAAGTTGAGGAGGGAGAGAGAGAGAAATGGGGAGAGAGGGAGAAAATTATATGTAGATAGGGGGAGAGAGAAAGAGGGGGGGGAGACTAATTTAGTTCAAAATATAGAGAGGGGGAGGGAGAGGGAGAGATATTTAGAGGGTAATGTAGAGATAAAGAGAGTGATGGGGAGAGAGATAGAATGATGGGGAGAGAGATAAAGAGAGAGTCAGATAGAGGAAGGGATAAGGATAGAGATAGAGGCACGCCATTCAAATCTTGCTTTGAGTATATGAGTATATCTATATGGAAATTAATAATT
Source organism: Cryptomeria japonica (assembly GCF_030272615.1). NCBI lineage: Eukaryota > Viridiplantae > Streptophyta > Pinopsida > Cupressales > Cupressaceae > Cryptomeria > Cryptomeria japonica. The sequence continues at coordinate 31,128,414 of NC_081412.1, read as the reverse complement.
CAAAATTTTCATATTAGTTTGTATGAAATTCAAATTGGGACAAAAATCTAATGGTGAAAATCACATTTTTTGTACTTTTTACCTCTATTTTAAGCTCACTTTGTCTCAATCATCCTTTATGCAATGACAATTATGCATGTTACACACGATTTCTACTAAAAAATGGCATATATAACTCAATCCTTACCTAATCCTTTGTCTCAATCATCCTTTATGCAATGACAATTATGCATGTTAAACATGATTTCTACTAAAAAATGATATATTTAACTCAATCCTTACCTAATCCTATCTACACTTATTGCTATGGACTAGCCCTAATTGTTAGATTTTGCAAGCAAGAATTATAGACAAGAATTGATGTTAGTCATAGATCACACACTCAAATGGATAGATAATCCAAGATCAAAATAGCAAAAAGGAGAGAATCTTAAAAGAGAGAACTCCAAAGACACAAATGTAATAGAGTATAAGATAATACAATATTATTAATTTTATTGATTAACATAGAAGAGAGGTGATTATTATTATACATCCAATAGGTATAATAACACAAATAGAGACATATACATCCAAGAGGTATAATAACTCCTACTATTCGAAATAGGCAAGAGTTGTACCTAATTGATAAATGCCAAATTAAATGGTTGCACTTACTTAGATGAAGACAAAACTAATGGTTATGAGAGGTGGCATATAAATCCAAAAGAGGGTGTGAGACTCAACTACCCATGTGTGGGAGAGAGTGACACATGTAATTGGTGTATTATGTCATGTGTCAACATAATAACCGAGTATAAGTAACCTAGGCAGACTTGGTAATTCATACATGAAAACAAGATATCCCCTAACATATGAAAAATAAAAAAACCTACACTAACAATAATCTTTAGTGTATCCATTTCCCATGTAGGTTTAGACCCATTTTTTAAAAATCAAAATTTCAAATTCAGATTTAGATTGGCCAAAGCTCTCTAACTAGTTATTGTATGTTGCCTCAAAATACAAAATATTTCACTTGTCACATTTGGAGTTGTACCTAAGAACTAACCAACCTGAATTCATTATAATGGACATGGAACAATTATCTTATGTTGTTATACATACTTGCATTGCCATTCAAGGATTATAAGAATTAGAACATTCATTACTAGATTACAATCAAATGAGGGTGTGAATCTCAACTACCCATGTGTGGGAGAGAGTGACACATGCAACTATGGATTATGCCATGTGTCCTAATAATAACAAAGTCTAAATAAATTAATCGAGATGAGTAACATGTGTAGAGAAAAAAAATTATCTCTAGCATAAGGAAAATAAAAAACCTACACTATCACTAATCTTTAGTGAATCTATTTCCCATGTAGGTTTAGATCCATTTTTTAAAAATTAAAATTTGGATTGATAAAAAATTTCCAACTTAGTCATTATGGGTTATCTCAAAACACAAAACATTTCATTTTTCCATTCGGAGTTGTACCTACGAACTAACTTTAATTCATTATAAAGAGGTAGAACAATTATCTAGAGCTCTCACACATACTTGCGTTTCTATTCAAGGAACATCAAAATCAGAACATTCATTACCATATCACGTTTTTCTATGAAAATCTAAGATATTGCCTCACATCTTTGATCTTTGATCAAAGGTCATTACTATAAACCTTCACCATCAAAATAACCCTTATCAACACCTTTATAACTTTTAAAGTCAGAAACTCAGAAGAGTGACCTTTTATACTTCTATTATTTTTTTTTTGGATATGCATATTTATAAATTAATAGAAACCAAAGGCACGTATTCATTTAAAAAAAAAAAAGAATTTAAAAGCAAAAAGAAAAATTTAAAAGCAAATTTCAACATGCTTTTGATTAAAAAAACCTGAAACTTTGAGTGTGCTCCAGTTGTGCCCCATCCATTTTGGAATCCCCCTGATGGAGCAAGGCTGCATCTGGCAATTCCAGGTTTCTATTACGCCCTGCTGCAACAAACACCTGAACAATCCGAGTAATTGGGCTGCCATTATGAGCACTAGGAATAACCTTATATCTGTAAAATGGTGTACCACACAAAAACACCACAACAGCTAAACCAAAAGCAGCAGTCGCAGACCCAATTCCTGCCCCCCAGCTCACATTTTCTTCCACATAAACCAAAACAGTAGTAGCCAGCAAAATTCCAATACTGAAGGCAAAAAAAACCCAATTGAAGAAGGAATGCTTCTGAAGCTTTTCCTTTGGATTGTTTCTGTCAAACTGATCAGGACCATAAGAGCCTAGTGAAGGTTTGAGCCCTCCTGCACCAATGGAAACGATGTACAGAGAAAAGAAGAGTAGTCCAACTTCAACTGAGGAAGCATTGCCACAATATAAGGAGCTCTTTGAAGGGCATGGAGGTGGTTTCAGAGAAGATACTGATACTGTCACCGTCAATAAGCTTAGTCCCTGAATACCCACAAACACATTCATTTCAGATTTTCAGAAGCTCTATTAAACGTACAATCAGATTGATTCATTTATTTAATCAACAATATATTAAAATTAAAGAACTTTTTAATTTTTCATCAAATTATATTTTTAATCGGGGTTTTTTCATAATGTGTTGGTTAAGCAGTTCTAGTGTTGTGATCATCAATGCTCGAACTTCTGCTGGTCTATTGTGATCACAGGCTTGTGCCTTCACTGATCCAATGTGATTGTGGGTTTGAGCCTCAGTTTAATGACCGAAATTTTATAGAAAGAGTCTAATAAGAAACAAGATTAGATCAATAATATGTGATCAAGTCATGATGGAAATTCTAAAAGAAGAGTACAAGAATAAAATTAGATAAGTAATATATGATTTCAGTGATTGAAATTCTTTAGAAAAAATCTAATAAAAATTAAGATTAGATCAAATAATATATGATTTTAGAAATTGAAATTCTGTAAGAACCTAATAAGAAATAAGATTAAATTAGTCTTATGATTCCAATGGTCACCCTACATCATACATCAAGAGGGAGATTCTATCATCTAAAAGTAGGTTATGTCTAATCAGTCAATAGTTTAATAGTTTTAAAAAAGTTGAATTTTATCATTACAATCAGGATAGTCATTTATTACTTTTGATCATGGATGAAGTGTAAAGTTGTTATTCAATGTTTGACTGAATATAAACTTGATTATTATCTTAGAAAAGAATTCTATCAAGTAAAGTATTTCAATCTCCACTCACACAAAGAATAAGATGCTATCCATTAAAAAATCCATCCAACATTTTCTTGTCTATAAAGAATGAGACTATAATAATGTAAGAATGTTTCTACAAGGAAAAAAGAGATTTTTTATGAATTATATACCATTGCCTTTTTAATTTAATAAGAAATTTTAATCATCTCAAAAAATTCTTAAAGGAAAAGTGTTTTCAACTATTTTTAAAAATTAAATTATTCAAAGACATGGAAATATTTAATAATTTGAAACTCTATTGAAATCCAAAATTAGAAAACAAAAATTAACTTTAAACCTTTTACACCAACTTTGAAAACCAAATAGTTGTTTTCAAGATCTTACAAAAACTTAGAAGATCAATATGGATTGACATGAAATGAAAAGCAATCAACTGACTTTAACAAGATCATTTCAGATAAATCATCTAATCACATTACCTTTACTTTTAAATTGTTTCTGGATTAGATTGTAGTAAAGATTTTGGATCACGCTTTGTAATCCATCATCAGAATGATAATAGAAAGCAAAATAATAATGTTTCGAATCACTCCATAATCCATCATCAAAATGATAATAGACAGAAAAAATAAAATGATATCATTAACCCATTATCTTTGATTGAAACCTTACCAAGAAATAAACACAGGAGGATGCAACCACCATCCAGTATGTCCCTATGTATGAATCTGCTAAAAAGCCTCCTACCAGAGGCAAAACAGTTGAGACACCAGCCCAATTGTTGACACTTTTAGCAGCAGAAGTGACTCCTTGATGCAACTCATTTGTCAGATATGTTATCAAACTGGAGATGATTACAAAGTAGGCCATCCTTTCTGTCAACTCCAACACTGCTCATGGTACAAACAAACCAAATATCAAAAACACATTTCATTGAAAAAGCATACACATTGAATAATACACAACATGGAATTGCAATTACAGATAATGAAGAGAGAGGCCTTCCATCCTCCTGTTTTTGCAAAGGAAGCCGGTATTCCTTTGCAGTCTACTGAACCATCTTTCACCCACATCATATTTTCCTTCTCCCTCTCACACAACTCCACCTCCTCCATTGAAGAATCCAATCACCTCACTCCAACTCCTCGTTTTTTCCCCCTAACTTTGATAATGGGTTCTCTACGGAAACCCAAAGCGGATAAACATAAAGGAAAAGCTTAGAGAGTCCGTATGTTGTAAGAAGTGTACATTGAGCGGTCAAATCTGATAAGATTCTGTCTTAAACAAGCACTAAATTTAAGCTCTGTTCATATATATTCTCCAATGCTTTCCCGTCAGGGGACTTAAAATTAATATTCTTCTGGAAAGTGTTTGTTTTTAACAAGAATGCAATCGAACTAGGGGATTTGTTAATGATAATTGGTTCAACTTGTATCATGCACAAGCTGGGTACTTGGCCCGGGTGTTGGCATATGGTAAAAGAGCTTTGTGCATGGTAATAATGGTGTTCGCCACTTAACACCCACTCTCACTGTACAACATTCTTTTCGAAGCCTTGTACAAAGAAATCGTTTTCCACTTATATCGTAGAAATCTATGTGTATTTGCAAATACTGTTTCCCTTTGACTTCCAGCAGGTGATCTAATTCTATTAAACATAAAAGATATTTACAAAGAATCTTTCTATATGTACTAATTATGTTTGATCTAATTGTATTTAAACACAAAAGGGAGTTACAAGGCAAGGCCAGCAAATCAACAAAGAACAATCAATTATACATTCTTGTATTCACTCATTAGTTGCTCAAACATATGAAATAAATCCAAAGACAAATGTATCCTAGCCACAATATTTCAACTCTCGTATGTTCACATGCCCATTTGACCCAGCAATCCACTACACTATTCTACTCCCTAATGATGTGAAAAAATGTAACAGATTCTAAAGACTTAACCAAACTTTACAATATAATTTTAATATTAACAAATTATGTTTTTCGATTGAACTTGAAGGTTAGGGTTATGTATGGTTATAAGATTTTTTAATTAATTTGTTACTGTTTTTTATTATATATATATTTCTAATCAAAGTTATGAATTAGAAGAGGGCTTTGAAAAGATAAAAAAAAAATTGTACATGGAAAAGACAACAACAATATGAGATTAGAACCAACAAAGACATGGGTCTTAAAACCAATGACGTCCTCAAGAAACAAATTAAAAAGCCATAAAAAAAGGCCAACCAAAACAACAATCATGGAGGTTTAATTCCAAACCTCACTAAAGAACTCTAAAGAGAAGTAAAATCTTGATCCATATGGGTTGTCTTGTCTTTTCTCAAAGAAGAACTCGGAATCAACCAAAGGACACATAGTCACAACTTCTAGTTTTACATTGTACTTAAAGGGAAACCCCTACACATCCTCTATAGGACCCACAACTACAATGTTTTCCCTCATAGCATATGACTCTTTATTAACATATTGAAATTATTTCCCATGACGAGGACAAGGAATACGTTTTATCTAAATATGGTGTTTCTCTTTCAATCTTGACATGAATGGGAGAAGTACCCAACTTTATGGAAATGAAGGAAAACTTGCAAGGAGGACTAACATTAGATTATTTTTCTTACAAATGCTAACTTTAGAACACAATTTAATAGTGTTTGGCAACACCTTATCAATATCACCACACATACAAAATCTAGTGAAAAAGAAAATGTTTCATATATTTCATGAGATTGTCAATAGATAAAAACAAACCAAGAAAATTGCTTATACATGTATCCTAATGGAAACCCTAGGAGAAAAACCTAAAAGACATCATATTAAATTTTCCTCAAAAACATGTAAAAACTACTAAACCATCTTTTCAAAGAAAAAAATCATTTACCAAGGGACCAAGGATCTCCTTGCAAAGTTCTTGTGTTTTTCCTCAAGGATTTGGAAAGAGAACAATTAAAATTTCCATCTCTCAAGTTAGCAAATTGGATTTTACTAGACACGTGTCATCTTTTTTGAGCCCAACATTAAACAATATCTATTTTGATGAAAGCCTAAGAATCCCCCAATGAGGGTATTCCCCATGTAGGTAATAGATTTGTCCACAACATCAAGATCACTTATACTAGTGCATGACCCATCCAAGGTGAAAGGAGCTTCACCCAAGTATATATCGAAAATATTTAATTACATGAAGATCTACCCACCACTAATATAATTTAAGAAACCCTAGCTTACATAGTTACAAACCTCAAGTTAGAATCCTCAAAGGTAAACTCATAGGAAGAACCAATTTATAATTTAACATCGAAAGCTTGTTAATTTTGGGTAGAAAGAGGTCTTGAAGTCCCAAGACTACCAATGCCAAGAGAAGGATACACTACAACTGAGGAGATTTTATCCTCACAAAACTTTCCTATAGAAACCCCAAGCTTGATGATAGGAAAATATCCTTGTCACCAAAATAGCCCTAGTATGACTTCTAACACATATGTTTTATCCCTAACAATTGCTTGAACCGTTACTAATAACACCCCTAATAGAAACCTATACTAAAGGAGTATCCATGCAAGGAATAACTAGGGTGAACCTTATTGAGAACAAGATGAAACAAAATTGCAATACCAACTTTCAAATGTGTTTATGAATCTAAAAATTAGATTACCATATGAGATTATGTATGTTGAACATTCAACAACAATGTAAAAAAAAACTGCTAACACTATATCATGTGGAGAAACCCTTGGAAGAAAAAAAATTCACATGGGAAGAAGGTCATGTATATATTATTAATTTGCAATCAAGAGATATACAATGACACACTTCATGTACTATTCTTTAATCAATCTAGAAACACCCTACTACCTATAAAACACTCATTATAAAACTATCTTATGGCTCCAATTTATAACAAATTGTGGGAGGAAAAACCATAGTGGTAACTTGAAACAAGAGACATAAATCACTTGATAAAACCCACAACTAGAATAATGGATAACTAACAATCATGGAAATAAAATAGTAATTTTACATGGCTCCCACATGAACACCTAGCCCATAGTCAATCAACTCTTTGCCTTCTTGGATGCTTCATGAATTCCTAATGACTCTTTCGACCACATAATAAGACTCTAAAGTTGGGTGCCCAACTCATGGTTGTTCATATTCCCAAAGTCGACACCTAAGAAGAATATTTTGTCATTATGTTTTATAACCACCATTGAAATGTGTTCATCTCTTTAAAATACAACTAGAATTTGTCATGTAGAAAATACATATTAAATGTTTTGCTCTCGTGTCTTTTAGGACACATTCCAAGGAATGTGAAAACACATGAAAATGACATAGGAATGCAAGGTTAATATCAACTATCTTAACATTCTCCCACTTGATGTTATACATTATGATTCTCTGCAAAAAGGGAAAGGTTAGTCAATGATAAATAACACACAACACACAAGAAACCATTAGTGTTAATCAATCAAAAACTAATCTAAATAGGCATATCAAAAGAGATATCAAAAGCATGACAAAATATCTAACTAAGAAGATAAATATGATGAGGCATCTCCAAATGCCTCCTAACATGCTCTTGATTTCTTCTTCTTTGTTCCTCTCCTCTCTAAGTTCCAAAATAGTGTAGCTCTCAACAACTTTTTGCACTATGGATGCTTATGGAGGATTGAGATTGAAGTATTTTGCTCTAAATGTGAATAAAAAAGCTAATACTAAATGCTATTGATGCTAAAATGATTTATTTTATCCAAGATGACAAGATATTAGTGGTTTATGCTAAATGTTCTCTAGAATTCACAATAGCTTAAATGCATACAAGTTTTCAGGATCTGGATTATGAAGAAATGAACTCTATTTATAGGAAAAATGGAGCAATGGATGGTTGCAATTGAGCAATCTCAACAAGGGTCAGGATTGAATGATTTTAAATCCATGTGAAGGCTTTCAACCCAATCCCAGGATGACATGTGTCAATATGAGATAGGTTGAGAGGAGAGGGAATAAGCATTAAATGCTTGACATGACCTTGGGAGTTAAGGTCAAGGTTAGTTGAATGAATAAACTCTTTATTTAAAGAATAAAGCTTTTATCCAATGGATAAACTCTTGTGCAAAGGAAAAAAGGGATAAACATGGTCAAAGCAATAAATGCTTGAGGAGACAAGTTGAATTAACCATAAATGGTTATGCAAGAGCCATTAATGGTCATGTAAGAGCCATTAGTGGTTTTGGAAGACTTTGAAGGTTAAATTGTTGAACACACAAAACATTAAATGCTTTTCAAAGACTTTGAAGTCTTTGAGAAGTGACTCCATGTTGCTTAGGAATGTAACAATAATTAGGGAATGGATTAGGCTAATTAGGAAGGGTTTAGAAGAATCTAGGAGATTAGAATTGCAAGTGGGTTTGGTGGGTGAGGGAAAATAAGATTTTTTTATTTAAAATAAATTAATTTATTTCAATAAATGTGTGCAAGTTGCATTTTTAGGAGAATGCAAGTGGGGGGGGATAATGATTTAAATAAATGTTTAATTTAATTTATTTAAAAAAGGAATAGGGGGATTTAATTAAATAAATAGATTTTATTCATTTAATTGATTTGTGAACTTGGTTTAATGAATTAATTAAAATAAATTGAATAATTTATTTAATTAATAGAAGAATATTTTGAAGATGAATTAATTAAATGTTAATTTAATTAACTCATGGCTAGTGTATTTTTAATCAAATAACTAGCAAATATTCATTTAATTAAGCTGGACAGATTTATGTGACTACATTTGCCCCTCTTTGAGATGGTGCAGTTTATCGCATTGTTTCAAAGAAAGAAAAACTGGTGTGAAGAAATGCCCCATAAAATGTAAATTTAATGGGTGGTATGCCCCCTCGAGAGATGGGTAAATTTTTTTTGAAAAATTGGGCGATCTCTCGAAAAAGAATGAAAATTGGCAAGGTGGTAGAAGAGAAGAAGTTAGCAACGCGGGTGAAAAATAGAAGAAATCGGGGGGAAAATGGAGAAATGGGGGGCTCGGGAAGTTTACGGGGACCACGATGGTGAGCGAGGGAAAATTACGGTGATTGCAAAGGGTTTAAATGGGGAGAAAGGGGTGAAAACAGGATCATTTGTGACTGCGACCAGTGTGAAACTATAGCTCTGAAAGTGACTTTTGAGAGGAGTGAGCAACAGTCAGAATGCCGGTACCAGTAGCAGAGCACCGTCTCGAACAAGTTCGTCGGTTCTAGCAGCCAGACGACTATGGACCAACGGTATGCAAATTTAAAATTTGAAATTTTATGCATTTTTTATACGCTTTTTGCTGAGTCCAAGTTGAGTCGGAGCAATAGCGCTTAAACTATGTTTTGGTGCTATTGTTCAATTAAGTAGCGCTATTGTGCCACAATGGCGCTATTGTAGGCTAGTTTAGGCGCTTTTGATGGATGAGGGCTATTGGGTGCCCAATTGAGCACTTTTGTTATGAATCAACGCTATGGTGTTGTTGTTCTAGCGCTTTTGTAGTTTGAGCACTTTTGGATAGCTGATTGAGCGTTTTTGTTAGGAGTTCAGCGCTTTTGTAGGTAAGTAGCACTTTTGTATACAAAATAGCGCTTTTGTTTGCAAGATAAGGGATGCCCAGTTTGTGTGATAATCTCCTGATGCCAAAGATGGATGGATAGGGAGGCGAAGTGGGAGTTGTTTTGAACCATAGCAGCCTGATGAGACTTAAATCATTTGTAGGATAAATACCTATTGAAGTCTAGGTTGCCATGATTGCTTACTTGTTGAGACCCGAAGACAGTTGATCAAAGTATCGTTGATAGTCTAGGTTTAAACTTAAGAAAGTTTGAAACAAAACAATTGATGATGATTGATGGATACCCATGTGCAGGAGGATCTACGCATGTTGCAGTTACGTGAGAGACATCTGGTGACATAGGGGTTGCGGGATCGGTTAACAGAGGCGAAGATCGATTGTATTGCCATGACTGGATTATATGATGTGATGCACAGGCCCGTGATTCAGATGAATCACGGATTGATTACGACATTAGCAAAGCGGTGGCATAGCGAGACGTGCACCTTTCATCTGGCACAGGGGGAGATGACAGTGACCTTGGAGGATGTGTGGCGCATCCTGTGTATTCCGATTCGCGCATCCTGTGTATTTCGATTCGGGGGGAGTTGGTCACATATGACAGATCATGGGGGACTCTAGTGGTTCAGAGGTTCTTCGATGAGGATGTGTTTATTGATGATGGCTCCATTGCTTGGGAGGAGATAGTTGCTTTATATGAGCCTTTACCAGCAGTCGTGGCCGGTATTGTGGGAGGACTACTATGTCCTGATAGGCGATCACATGGGCTGGCCGTTTGTTGGGGGCAGGTGATCGAGATGATGATTACCGAGGGGACCCGATTTTCTTGGGGGTCATGCGTGCTGGTGCACCTGTATCAGGAGTTGCATGAGGTGGTATACCGTGGGAGGGGTTCCTTAGTAGTGGGAGTGACGCTGCTACATATTTGGGCATGGGAGCACCTACTAGTGACTCGACCAGTGAGTCTTAGGTTCCGCGCAATGGATCAGCCGTATATGTTTATGTATAGCGGTATGATGAGTCAGCCCCACTTGGGGAAGTTAAAATGGTGGCGGCAGGCATTAGATGATCTGGATGCAGTTATATGGAGATCGTACCTGGAGTGTGAGCCCTGGGATGATGATGTGGAGGCACTGCCCTATGTATTCATGACCCGATTCCTCATTGGGAGGACCTCGTACCATGTAGAGAGACAGGTGTCAGGGAGAGTGATGAGGCAGTTTGGACGACAGTAGGGACTGCCTAGTGGATCAGGGGAGTATGCTCGGGTGATACGGAAGAGATATGCATGGGGGCCAATGCTGCCGTATGACCAGGCACTGGCGGAGTTTTGGACCCTACAAGAGAGACCTTGGGACATACAACCGAGGGTCGTGGATGCAGGGGTATCAGATGAGTACATGCAGTACCAGGCGGCACATTCGATTCTACAGATATCTGATCCAGCAGAGCCGGTGCCCGATTTTGAGGATGAGAGGGGACGGAGATGGAGGAGGGCAGGAGGTTGAGGACCAATGGCAGGGGGAGGAGGGAGAGGAGATAGTGGAGATAGAGGAGGAGGTGGTGGAGGAGGTGGTGGGTTGGGGAGTCGGATTCAGCGGAGAGGGAGAGGTGGACTGCCACTGCGGATATCGCAGGGACTGTTGATGCAGGGAGGAGTTAGACTGGGTGGTAGAGGTATGGAGAGGGAGATCCCGATGGACAGAGGGGAGAGAGCCACTAAAGAGGGTGATACAGGTGAGGCTGCTATGGATACAAGGGAGGGAGCCACTGGAGATCTTAGGGATCATATGATAGTACATTTGCAGACCCATGTAGAGGATTTGGAGGTGGAGGTGGTAGCTAGAGATGTGCAGCTATTTGCACAGGAGTCAGAGGTAGCTGTAGTGCTGCAGGAGAGGGATAGTGCAGTGGAGAGATTAGCAGAGCTGGAGGAGAGAGTCTGAGTTGGAGTAGGAGCACAGGGACCTACGGGGAAGGTGATGAGGGAGATCCAACGAGCACAGGCTAAGATAGATTACTAGCGGGGGCTATATGAGCAGGTGGTGCCAGCTAGTCAACGAGCACTAACCTATTCATAGATACGACAGGCCAGATTAGAGCGATCACAGAGGATGCAGAGCAGTGGGGGTGTGATGGGTCCTCTACGGAGGGATAGATCAGGGGATACAGGAGTGAGTGGGGGTTTGATGCGGTCTCCACGAAGAGATAGATTGGATGGTGCGGGGACCAGTGGGGGAGCAGGTGACGATGGTGGTACAACATCTGGGCAGAGTGGCATTTGAGAGAGCATTTTTGCATATATGTATTTTATCATTGTTTATTTTTGGACTGTATCTTGGATGGCTCTTGGTAGCCGATTTTGTAGACTTCATTGTACTCTGATACATGAGATGATATATATGAGGAGATCCCATATTTTGATGATATGCATTTGATATGTATGGATGTTTATGCAGGATGGTAATTGTATGTTTTTATTGCTTAGATGGATATGTATGCATTGATGAGATAATTCTTATATGTATGTTTTTATGATGATTTATGATGTTGGATACTGACATATGAATGTAGGTTTATATATGTATGATTTGTTTGATGCATTGTTTGTATGTATGTAATGTCATGATGAGGATGTATGCATAATGATGATATGATGAACATGATTTTGGTGTTTCCTATTTTGATATAATGATGAGATAATGATATGCAATGATGTTAATGCAATGTTTGAATAAATGATGTTATGTATGGTTATGCATCTAGATGTTTTTAAATGAATGTAATATGGATAAACAAAATGTAAAGTTCAAATGTTTATATGATAATGTCTAGGTGAATGCATATGTATAATGGACATATAAAATAATATGAACCAATGTTTTTATGATTTTAAATGCTTAAATATGATTAAGTAAAAATGATAATGTGATGGTACTACAATTTATGGTTTAATAACTACACCTTAATGCAATTAAAAAAGGACAATGAATGCAATGTAAATGAATCCGAACATGAGCATAATAAGATACTTAATAATGGATGAAGGAATGCACCTTTTAACTAATGACTAGATAAATGAATGTATGCAATGATAAATGATAAAGGGTAATGAAATGATAATGGATAATTGACACTAAATGAATTCATAGTAAATGGTTTAATACAATCAGGGACAATTTGATCTCATGAATGAATCTAATTTATTTATGATTATGCAATGATGCAAATGATTAATGAAGACTAATGTCAATAAACTAAATGAACTATATGCAATTTAATTAAAATGATATGAATGTACTTAATGCAAAATGCAACTAAATGTAATGATGATATGATCATGAGGAATGCAAGGTTTTTGAGACTTTGCATGATGCATTGATGATGTATCAGAGTACTCGGTTGTGATTGTATCCAAGACTAGCTTAATGTTCACATTTGCATATAAATCATACATATGAATGAGTGAATGGATGGGTGATATGCAACAGAATGTAGTATATAAACAGATGAGATGAAATGACAATCCATAGTGCTCTATTTTCATCATTGAGCTTTAAAATGTTGGAAGAGAATACAAGCATCTTGACATAATGATTCAAGATGATCTGAGTATTTCTTACATGGATTTTATATAGCAAGTTAATACAAACGACTTGATATAAGGGTCAAGTCGACCAGAGTATTGCTTGCGGAACAAACAAGGATCATCTCCATTTAGGCATGACTTGGATCGTCCTCCTTGATCTTAGGCTGATCAGATCCCGAGACAAGTTCATACCGTAATAAGAGATAAAAACCCTTATCCAATTTGGATGAGGTAGGAGGAACCAAAGGAAGAGCATTGTACCCGCTAACAAACAGTATATACATAAAGAATAAAGAATATGGATCCTTGGTAATGGTTCATGCTCATATGGTTGAGGTATATGCTATAGTCAACAAGCCTTAACGATCTATGACTGCATTTTGCATAAGATCACGTCGCTTAGTGAACTTCCCACGTAGACACCATTAGGACATGCCCCAGTACTTCATCGGAATAATGCGCAGATGACACACAAACAATGCGGTAGGAACCTGATACAGATAAATGAATGAATTACTCACAAATCAACCAAGTATTTGATAGCTTAACACAATTTTCTTGTCAAAGAAAACGTCATTTTGTCTTTGTTTTGGATAAGGAAGGATTCATCCTTGTTGAAGACAGTTTGATTGTTGATATCGATTGTTTTGGTCAATTTTGAGAAGTGATCATCGTGTGAGGATTTTGTTCAATGTTTGTTTTAGTATCTGCTTGGATGAGTATGTACAATGTGTTGCCATGTTTTTGTTTGATTTTCAATGTTTTCCGTTGTTTTTGGATTTTGTGAGACAGTTGTGAATGTTTTTGGATTTTGTGAGATAGTTTTGAATGTTTTTGGATTTTGTGAGACAGTTTTGAATGTTTGAACCCAATGAATCACAATTAATGTAGAATCCACTTCCATCAACTAGATTAAGGGCATTGCCCCCAAGTTAGACATGACTATGAAAAAGCGGGATGCAAGACGCACGAAGTACTTTCTTTGATTGCAGATCAAATAACAAGCCATGGTTTGGATGGATGGATGTGTGTATGTAATGAATGTGATCGCAACGAGCCTGAAAGATAATGGAGCCATAGCCTTTACGAGTGGCGCCTGTTTGCCGGGTTTTCACCATCGTACTTACCCAAGGTGCCACCGGAGTGTTTGTTCACCGTTTGGATGCATGATTTTTCTTTATTCTTTTGACGTTTTTGTATTTTCTTCAGGACATTTATCTAAATGTTTGTGGATTGTTTTTCTGGTATGCAAGGGAGCCTGATGCTCTGTACAGCTTAGGTATAAAACCATTTGAGGTGCATGCTGTTGATTGAATCTGCGAGAGGTTCTCCTTCTGAAATAGCCAACTGATATGCCCCAGACCCAAATACAGTAGTGATAACATATGGACCCAACCGGTTTGATTCAAACTTTCCCTAATGTTCTCTGTTTGGTTGGTTGCGAGGATTCTCTTGGAGAACAAGATCACCTACCTCAAATGTACGAGGTCTAACTCGGTGATTGTAGCTTCTGCTCATGTGCTGCTGATAGGCTTTGAGATGGTTGTATGTGACTTGTCGCTTCTCATCAAGTAACTCTAAGTCCTAAAGATGGGATACTCTATAGGATTCGTCATCAATGAGATTGTGCAAAGAAACCCGTAGTGATGGGATCTCTACCTCAATAGGTAAAATAGCTTCTGCACCATAGACCAATGAGTAAGGGGTTGCACCTGTAGGGGTTCGAATGCTAGTTCGATATGCCCATAGTGCTAGATTCAATTGAACGTGCCAATCACGATCGACATCATTGACTGTCTTGTTTAGGATCCTCAATATGTTTTTATTCGATGCTTCGGCTTGACCATTGCCTTGTGGGTAATAGGGAGTGGAAAAGCGGTGCTGGATGTGAAACTTCTCACAGAGCTCACAGACATCTTGATTTTTGAAAGGAAGCCCATTATCTGTGATGATGGACATGGGTACACCATACCGGCAGATGATGTAATTAAGGATGAATGAGGCAATTTGCTTGCCGGTGACTTGGGTAAGTGGAACAACTTCGATCCACTTTGTGAAGTATTCGGTGGTGGTAATAATGAATTTATGGCCATTGGATGAAGAAGGATGGATTTTACCCACAAGGTCAAGACCCCATTGACAAAAAGGCCATGGTGTTGTGATGGGTTGCAATTCTTGTGCCGGTGCATGTATCAAGTTGCCATGAACTTGGCATTTCTTGCACTTTTTGACAAAGTAATATGAGTCTTTTTCCATAGATGGCCAATAGTATCCATTGCGCAGGAGTTTCTTGGCTAGTGACAGACCACTTGAGTGAGTCCCACAAATTCCATCATGTACATCTTCCAAGGCCTTTGTAATCTCATCTTGTTCTAGACATCAAAGGAGAGTACCATCAAGACTGCGTCGGTATAGGGTTTCAACAATAATGGTATATCGAGCAGTTTGGCGAATGAAGGTTTTACGTTGGTTATTCAATTGGTTGGGAGGAAGGGTGTGATCACGGAGATAGGTGTAGAACTCACCGTACCATGGTGATTCAGAACCGACAAGGTGACATATCATCTCAGATTCGAGGATATCATAAGCAGGGATCCAAAGTTGTTCTACCAAGAACTCATAGCGTGTTGAATTCTGTGGAAGATCTAAGAGAGATGCAATAGTAGCCATAGCATCAGCGGCTCGATTCTGATCTCTTGGTATCTGCTCAAAGGTGATAGTACGAAATGATGCTTTTAAAGTGTCCACCATTTGCTTATATGGCATGAGTTTATCATCCTTGGTCTGATATTCATCGGTTGCTTGTTGAATGACCAATTGTGAGTCACCATATACTTGTAGTTCTTGTAATTTCCATTGTACGACTAGCCTGAGTCCTGTGATCAAGGCCTCATACTCTGCTATGTTGTTAGTGCATGGAAATGTGAGTCTGTAAGACTTCGGGATGCTATCACCTTGAGGTGTGATAAATAGAATGCCTACCCCCGAGCCATGCCTAGTGTATGAACCATCAAAGTATAGTTTCCATGGTTGTGCTGTTGTGATCATGAATATCTCTTCATCTGAAAAATTGGAAATGAGAGGATGATCGCCTATGAGTGGTGCATCGGCCAACTGATCTGCAATAACTTGACCTTTGATGGCCTTATGGTCTACATACTTGATGTCAAATTCACTTAGAATCATCACCCATTTGGCCAAGTGGCCTGTCAATGCTACTTTACTGAGTAAATACTTGAGTGGATCAAACTTTGCAATGAGTTGTACCTTGTGTCTTAATAGATAGTGCCTCAGTTTAGTGGCTACCAAGATTACTGCTAGGCAAGCTCGCTCAATAGGTGTGTAATTGAGTTCATAGCCAACCAGTGTGCGAGAGATGTAGTAGACAACACATTCTTTCCTTTCGGCATTATGTTGTGCTAGTAGTACCCCCAATGCTGTACTTGTTGCTGATATATAGAGTAGTAGAGGTCTACTTGGATCTGGTGGGATCAACAATGGTGTATTCATGAGATAGTCTTTAAGCATCTAGAATGCTTGCTGGCATCTAGCATCCCATTGAAAGCAGATGTTCTTGTGTAGCAGGTGTGTGAATGGGTGACAGTTATCAGCCAATTGTGCAATGAATCTTCGGATGGATTGAAGCCGCCCTTGTAATGTCCTTAGCTAACTGATATTCTTTGGTGGTGGCATGTCCTTGATTGCTTTTACCTTTGTTGGGTCGACCTCAATACCTTTGCTTGAGACAATGTATCCTAGAAGCTTCCCGGAGGTTACTCCAAAGACTTATTTCTTTGGGTTGAGTCGAACATGGTATTGTTCCAGTCTATCAAAGATTTTATCTAATATGTTGAGATGTCCTTCTCTGGTGAGTGATTTTGCTAGTAAGTCATCAACATAATCTTCCATCATAGTATGCATCATGTCTTGGAAGATGGTGGTCATTGCTCATTGATAGGTCGCTCCTGCATTCTTTAGACCGAAAGGCATTACATTCCAACAATATGTGCCCCATGGACATCTGAAGGTTGTCTTATGTTGATCCTCTAGTGCGATCTTTATCTGATTGTATCTTGAAAAGCCATCAATGAGTGAAAGCATGGCATGTCCTGTTGTCAGATCTACTATGATGTTGATATTTGGTAGGGGGAAGTCATCCTTATGACATGCCTTATTCAGATCTCTGAAGTCAGTACAAATGCGGATGCCCCCTTTTGGTTTGCCGACAGGCACAATGTTGGAGATCCATTCTGCATAATCAATTGGTTTAATGAAACCAACATCTAGGAGTTTCTTGAGTTCTGTTTTGACTAGCATTGCAATCTGAGGATGCATCTTACGAAGCTTCTGCTTGACAGGTTTGGCTCCTTCTGCTACGATGAGGTGATGCATGACTAAATCAGGATCAAGCCCAGGCATGTCTACATATGACCATGCAAAGTTGATATGATGCTTTTGAAAGAACTCTATAAATTTAGGCTATTCTTCTAGAGTGAGAAGAGATGCCAGATGTATGAGGTGAGGATTTTCAGGAGTCCCCACATTGTATTCTTTGGTTTCCTCGATGAGAATCGTTGATCGTTCCTGTTGTGTACTAGTAGGGAGAATGTCAAACCCTTCATCCTCAAGTGCCTCAGAGAGGTTTTCACCGTTGGATACGCTCTTTCTTTTTACTTTTGTTGAATCAAACAGTGCCATGGTGTGGTTTTCACTGGAAGATCCATGTTTTATTGTTATATTTTTGCAGCTGAAAGGTTTGGCATCCGCCCTGAAGTATGTTGTGCTATTTAGTTCTATGGCGAATCCAACTTTGTGATCCCCACTTGGTAGGTTATCCCTTAATTCCAAAAAGTCAATGATGGCCTCATCATTTTGGAAGAAGTCAAGACATGGGGGATTTGGTTGGTACCATTCGATGAGTTCAGGGTGGATAATGGGCATTACTTCATCAATTAGGTTAAGTGTGTTAGATGTATCAGAGAGGGTTAAGACGTTGTGGTGAAGGTTGTTGATGGTACTCTCCTTGTTAGAATCAGGCGTAGGATGAGACGTAGGGTCTATGGAAGATGTTTCCAGCTCAGGAACCCAAGAGTTCTTTATCTGTGCTTCTCCATAAACAGGGATGTCTTTGCGTGGTGGAGGTAGTGATGTGTCTTCCTCATCTGAAGTATTAAGCTGGACAGAATCAAATTCCCACTCATGTGAGTCAGTCTCTGCGTCACTTTCCAGCATCCGATTACTATACCATACTGGGATGTCCTTTGAGTTAAATACTGCAGGTGTGATTGGCTGATGTACCTTTGTAGATGAAATGATCGGTGCTACAAGAAGGTCGATGGGGGTTAAGGAATCCAATATGGGGAGTACTGGTAGTGTTGACTCAGTTGCTTCTGCTGGAACTGCTGGTGTCGTAGATGCTGTTGCGGGTTCTGATATAGTTGCTGTTGCTAATGGTGCTATTGATGTTATTGTTGTTGCTAATGGGATTACTGGTTTGATTGGTGGGAGGATTGGCATTAGTGATGGTTGTGTTGGGATGGTGTTTGATGTTGCTTTGATAATGAAAGGTGTCCTCTTTGCAATAGGCTGACATAATGGTTTGTTGGGTTTTCCTTTGAATTTGAGTTTAGGAAAGATCTCTTTTTCAAAGCCTAGGCCTGTATTACCTTTGGGCTTTAATTCCGGCAGCAGAGGTTCATGTCATCCTTGTTTGCAATATCCTAAAGCACTTTGACCATCATACCCCATTCTTTGCATAATGAGAAGACCTTTTCCATATTGATCTATGGGAAGCTTAACTCGTGGTATATCAGTGGTGATGGGATCTTTATAGATCCATTCCGCTAAGTCCTCATCTTGGGTTTCTTCTTCTTGACTCTTTCCAAGGATGAAAGGCGTCAAAGCACATGCTAGCGTGATTAGTGGTTGCTGGAGTAACTGTTGTGGTTTACCATGTGTTCTAGGAGAAGCTGGAATTTGTCCCACACAAAAGAGTTGACTCAAGTTGTATTCCCCAGGACCTTCCTTTGCTATTTTCATCTTAAGCTTTTCTTGCTTTGGTATAGTGGTGTTCGAACTGGCAAGAGAGGCGGGACTTATATATGATGTGGAGGAAATGGCTTCTCTATTATTAGGAATGGTAATCTCTGGTTGATGGCTGATATTATGGCAATATGCAAAGGGATTTTCATCACCCAAGATTGTGATCTCTACACCGTTATGTGGGAACTTGATACATTGATGGTAGGTAGATGGAATGGCTTGCATGGCATGTATCCAATGTCTTCCTAACAATAGATTGTATGGCAGAGGAAGGTCCAGAACCTGATAGATGATGTGCTTTACCACAGGGTCCACTCGGATTGGTAGTACCACAGCTCCTTTGGATGAACACTCTACATTGTCATAGGCTTTGATTGTGATCTTCTTACAAGGATCCACTGATTCTATGGCATATCCTAATGTTGTGATCAACTGTAGTGTACAAATATTTAAGCCTGCTCCATTATCGATCAAGACTTGCTTGATCCTGTGCTGGTTGATAAAGCCTTCAGTATGTAGCGAAGCGTTATGAGGTTGCTAGAAGGAAGAGTTGTCACTTTCGGAAAAAGTGAGACAAGGTAATGACTTTAGACTTCCAATCATGGCTTGAAATTGGTCTGTATTTAGGTTTGCAAGGACTGACGCCTCTTGGAGTGCTTGATCCAAGATTGTTTTATGAGATGGCGATAGGCGTAATAGCTCTAAAATGGATATAAGCACTCCAAGCATATGATGGCATGGTGGCATGGTGTCACAGGTAGAGGCTATGTCTACCAAATCATATAGGACCTACCTTAGATGCCTTCGTAGGAGGGATGCAAGCTGCTCTAAGCCATAGGCTTGTAGTTTTTTATCACTATTGAAGCATGGGCGAGGACTATCCTTTGGTTCATTATAGATTTTGATAAGTCCTTTCTTGATGAGGGCCCATTCACATTTCAAACCCTTGGTGATCATGTCATTAAAAGAGTCTGTGTCTTTGACATCCAGGTGAAATTCCATTTCTTCGTTTAAGTTGGAAATGAATATTTCCACTAGTTCTCGTTCAGGTAACTGAAGAGAATGTCTGCTAGACATTTGACGCCATCGTTGCAGGAATACTGAGAATAATTCACCTAGTTTTTGTTTAGTGTTGCACAGATCAGCCATGGTGATGTCGCATTCAATGTTATGAGAGTAATGAGCTAGGAACTTTTGGATGAGTTCCTCAAATATTCTAATGCCACCTAGTAGTCGGGAAAACCATGATGTGGTTGTTTTGCCCAAGCTTTGGGGAAAAAGGCCTCATATGCCACTTCGAGGCAAGCGGAATGAAATTCTCCGACATGATCATGAGGATCTCCCTTTCCTCTATATTTTTTGAATTTGGGTGTTTCAAATCCTTGTGGAAAGGGTGGCATATAAAGATTCCTATCAAAAGTATAGGGACAAATGTCATTGAGTGAGAATTGGTTAGTTTTGACACCACTATGAAGTTGCTGGGTGAGATTCTTGACTTGTTGCCGCAACATCTCCATTTCATTTGGAGGAGGAGGTGGTGGGTTACCTCGAGGAATTTTATATCTGATGGGATCTCTACCTCTTTCCTCTTCATGGCGACTTTGTCGTTATGATGCTTGTCTTAATTGGGCAAGATCAAAGTCAGAGGAGAGTTTTGCTCCTTCTTGAGCGAGCTTTAAAAAGTGAGCATCCACATTGCTCTTGAGTATTTCGTCAAAAAGTCTGTTAAAGAGAGGGTTATGCTGGGCCCTTTCGATTGTTGCAGGAGTGGGAGTACTTGGGTTTTCATCATTTGCATTTCCTCCAAGTGCTTCTTGAAATTCATTGAGATTTTCCTCTTCTTCTTCTTCCATTTCTATTTCTCGTTGCCTTGATTGTGATTAGGTTTGGGCCATTTTGTTTACAAGCTTTTGTTGAAGTTGGGTGAAAATGATGATGAGTTTGTTAATGAAATGAAAGATTGATGGTTGGTGAAGTGTTTTGCATATGGATCTCTAACACTTAAAGGTGGATGTGACCAAAATTCTTTCTGGAATTGCTTGTTGTGTTTGATAAGGTTTGATGTGATAAGGTTTAGAGAAATCTGAGATGCGTTATAAATTTAACTACCTAGTAATGAGAGGATTCACTCATACACTAGTTTTAACCTACGTAGATATGTCTCTTAGGATGAGCTTATCCTAGATGTAGAAACAATCTAAAAAGTGATTTGGTTGTGTTTGATTCAAGCAATATCTAAAAGAGAATTTTAGGACAAGAACCTCTTAATGTTTTGAGAGTTGAAAGATGGATTGATGATGTGAATGTGAGAATGGATGTTTAACTTCAATAAAAGCTTTGTGTCACAAATGGAACAAACTCTACCTCTTCCCTTTCGGGTGTTGGTGGTATTTCTCGAGTTGTGTTGTATGTGATACAGATGTTTGGGAAAAAGTTGGGATTAATCTTACCTCCTTGGTTTTTGTGATAACTCAAAGCTCTATATTGCATAAAAGCTCTGCGGTTCAATGACTTTGAATCAAACTCGTTTGAGTTGCCTTGAAGGTAGAGACGCATGTGACGTAGAAAAACTCTATGAGAGACAAGGATTTGTCTATTGAGATAGAAGAATTTCCTCCTTTTGATTAAAGCCTTTGAGCTCAATGGTCTTCTTTTCAAGTTGATGTTCTGATGACGTTTCTTCTTTCGTAAGATGTGAAGAATGGTCATAAAGTTTGATACTTTGTTGTTTGCACTTTTTTTTTGGTATTTTTGTGGTTGCTTTGAAAGATGTTTGGTTGGATGAATACTTTGTTTTGGAATTGATTTTTTTGATGTTTCTTTGACAAGAAAACAAAGCAAGCACATAAACACAAGAATGTTACCTCAAAGACACAAATGAGTATGGGTCTAGATCAACCCAATCCTTGGAATTTTATATGACCCTTCCTTTTAGATGTATTTTAAGGTGTATTTCCAAAGCTTGAAGTTGGCTCAATTTGCACTTGGTCTTTGACTAAAACGAAAACACTTCAAACACTTTTTATCCCTAAGGTTAAATGGCCAGTTGTGATAAATTTAGCCCACATCTTGATATTTCTTCAACTTTGGTACTACATGCCTTATGAATCCCGTCGTGGCAGGTAAGGATGTGATATACTAAGTCTTGCACGAGCATAACAAATAGATGATCCCTATGATGGGGAGTCACCACTTTTATCAAGCCACAAGTGACTTTTCAAAAAGCTATGTTTCTACTCAAGGAAATATGTATGGTGAGTATCTTGGGAGCAAAACCATCTATGCTCTTGCACTAAATTATATCACAAATATCCTGAATCAATAGAATGGGTGGGCTACTACTTAAAGGTGTTTAGTCATGTTCGATGTTTTTGGACATAAGTTCATTCTGTAGTGACTCACTTAAGAGCCTTGTAACCAGTGGTGGGGCCCATTTGTCCTTTCGGCCAATTACACTGTAGGAACAGCTATACCTAAGGCTACAACTTTCTCTCTCACCTAATTTCTATAGCAGCTCGAAGGATTTACCGCGCGAGGTCGTTTCCAAGAGTGATGTGTCTCTTGGCAGGCCTCTCTTAAAAAGATAAAAAATTTGAGTGTTACTAACACTTTTCTCTTGCACCTAGGACCACGAAAGCCAAGGGAGAGGATAGTGTGTGTTAGAAGTAGGACCACTCGACCAACTTTCTGCACAAGTGTGCCAAGCACGAAAACACTTGTTATTTTTAACTTGCCATTGCAATGTGATCTAACTATTTGGAGATGTTGCTTCAACATTCATGGTGTTATTTTTAACTTCAAATGCAAAGGTTTGAGTAAACTAGAATTTTGAAAATCCTAGTCAACTGAAATTGAAGCACGTATGCATGAAGGAAAATCGCTTTGCAAAAGTTTTAAACAAGTTGATTATGTATTTTATGTGCACCAAAAGTTGAAGTGTGGATTGTAAATTCTTTAGTTTGATGTAAGAAAATTAAAGTGTTGATTTTAAGCACCAAATAAAGTGTGTTTCCTAACTTGCAAGAAAATAAATTTTGTTTTGTTCAGTTTTAATGCACCAAAAACAAGTGATCCTAACTGGAAAGCAAGGGAAAGTTTGTTTGTTCAATTCTTAAAACACCAAAATAAAGTTTTTGATTTTAAAGAGGTGAATTTTTAAACCTGCACAAACAATAACTAGTTAGTAAAATCCATACCTAAGGGGGGCTTCCACAAGCCTAAGAATTTTCACTTTTTCGATTACAAGGTCTTTTTTACAACGTTCTGTTACAATAGCGCTAGTCTGTGTTTGAACAGAAGCACTATTTAACACAAACACACTAAAAGAAGAAAAATGATAGGGAAGGCAAAAGCGCTCAAACAGGATCAATAGCGTCAAAACAGGGTCAAAAGCGCTCAAACAATGTCAATAGTGCTAAACTTGATACAATAGTGCTAGAACAACAAGTTTCAATAGCACTACAACGTGATCAATAGCGCTAAAGTGCAACCTTTGTGACAATTTCAACATTCAAACATGTTATTGGTCAAAAATAAATGATTTTTTGGGTGTTTGGATTCATGTCGAGTTCACCAAATGATGGTGTGCAAAAAGGAAAAGGTTAGTCAATGATAAATAACACACAACACACAAGAAACCGTTAGTGTTAATCAATCAAAAACTAATCTAAATAGGCATATCAAAAGAGATATCAAAAACATGACAAAATATCTAACTAAGAAGATAAATATGATGAGGCATCTCCAAATGCCTCCTAACATGCTCTTGATATCTTCTCCTTTGTTCCTCTCCTCTCCAAGTTCCCAAATAGTGTAGCTCTCAACAACTTTTTGCACTATGGATGCTTATGGAGGATTGAGATTGAAGTATTTTGCTCTAAATGTGAATAAAAAAGCTAATACTAAATGCTATTGATGCTAAAATGATTTATTTTATCCAAGATGACAAGATATTAGTGGTTTATGCTAAATGCTCTCTAGAATTCACTATAGCTTAAATGCATATAAGTTTTCAGGATCTGGATTATGAAGAAATGAACTCTATTTATAGGAAAAATGGAGCAATGGATGGTTGAGATTGAACAATCTCAACAAGGGTCAGGATTGAATGATTTCAAATCCATGTGAGGGCTTTCAACCCAATCCCAGGATGACATGTGTCAATGTGAGATAGGTTGAGAGGAGAGGGAATAAGCATTAAATGCTTGACATGACCTTGGGAGTTAAGGTCAAGGTTAGTTGAATGAATAAACTCTTTATTTAAAGAATAAAGCTTTTATCCAATGGATAAACTCTTGTGCAAAGGCAAAAGGGGATAAACATGGTCAAAGCAATAAATGCTTGAGGAGACAAGTTGAATTAACCATAAATGGTTATGTAAGAGCCATTAATGGTCATGTAAGAGCCATTAGTGGTTTTGGAAGACTTTGGAGGTTAAATTGTTGAACACACAAAGCATTAAATGCTTTTCAAAGACTTTGAAGTCTTTGAGAAGTGACTCCATGTTGCTTAGGAATGTGACAATAATTAGGGAATGGATTAGGCTAATTAGGAAGGGTTTAGAAGAATCTAGAAGGAGATTAGAATTGCAAGTGGGTTTGGTGGGTGAGGGAAAATAGGATTTTTTTATTTAAAATAAATTAATTTATTTCAATAAATGTGTGCAAGTTGCATTTTTAAGAGAATGCAAGTGGGGGGGGATAATGATTTAAATAAATGTTTAATTTAATTTATTTAAAAGCGAAATAGGGGATTTAATTAAATAAATAGATTTTATTCATTTAATTGATTTGTGAACTTGGTTTAATGAATTAATTAAAATAAATTGAATAATTTATTTAATTAATAAAAGAATATTTTGAAGATGAATTAATTAAATGTTAATTTAATTAACTCATGGCTAGTGTATTTTTAATCAAATAAATAACAAATATTAATTTAATTAAGCTGGATAGATTTATGTGACTACACATTATAATTACTATTAGAGTTGGTCTAGATTTCTCTATACCATACTGTAAGATTGGTTTCAATGATTATATAGTTGCCCAAGATCTAGGAGCTCCATAATAGCATAAAAGAGATCATGAATGCAAGTATAATTATATTCTATCAAGGAGATAATGATACACCATAACAAAATGATATGTGTTTTCTATTAAAAAGGGCACCCCTTGGTTATATAAGCCAAGGTGATCATGGGATGACATAAGATTATGACATGTGTTTTAATCTTATGACTTGAGACATGAAGTGGTAACTTATCATCCACTTAAGGTGGAAAAGTGATAATTATCCACTAAAAGTGGAAAGATTCTTATGTGTTCCCTAAGTAAACTTAAGTAACATCCATGATTAGGACGTAGGTATTGAGCTTAGCAGGTACAATATCGCTTTCACACCAACACACCCCAAACATGCAACTTAGTGAGAATGTACACACACATACAAATTGTAGCATCCTAAAATTGCGACACTTGCAATTTCAACCGCATTTGGGTCTTCACGATGGCGATGCAACATGGAACCTGAATGGAGACCCCGAAACTTGTCCACAACATCAAAAACTGCATTTTTCCAGCACCCTGCCTGATCCCTCCTTGCACCCTGCTGTCCCAGGAGGTGGGACCAGAGCGCCCAGCGCCCTGGTCCCCCAGGACCATGGCGCCCAGTGCCCTGGTCCCTGGCCCTATTTTGGGCCCGGTCTCCTATGGGACTTCGGGTCTTTTTGTTTGCAAATTGGAAAATAACATTTCCTGGTCGGCCTAAGGTCGGGAAAATTAGTCTATCAGCCCTAATTGACAAGTATATAAACTACATTTTCCTCTCTCATTTGGAGGGAGGTGAAAAAGGTGGAAACGATACTCAAACATTCAAGCATTCAAGCATTCAAGCATTCAAACATTAATTGATCATTCTAAGTCTCCATTCAAGGCTAAGTGTTGCATTCAAGACAAGGATTCAACCATTGAAGAGGAGATCACATACTACAACATACAACATACAACAAACAACAACATCTATACCTTCGCATATAAGGATACAAACATCCTTACAACAAGGTACTAGTACTTGTTTTACATTACAATCATTTACATTTACAGCATTTCTCATTTCTTGGTTAATTCCAAAACCGGGGTTTGACCTAAGGGCAAACCCCTAATCCCTAACCCCCCAATCGTCCTCTCTTTTCTGTGTGTAGGTTGCAGGTACACGGCTGTAATTGAAGATCTAGAATCCTTGTGCAGAGACGAACAGATCCCCCTTTGTTTCGCGGATTTTTTGGAGGACCGTGTGCACGCCGAGCGCCATCGTCCCGTCAACTTTTGCTCAAATTTGCAGGACAGTGCCGTCTCGACATTTTACTGCTAATTCCAGGTCCACAACTTCATATCATATACCTATCTCTGTTTATAAGTGAATCTTTCTCACTTTCTATGCATTCCTAGCTTAATCATTCTATCCACATTCTTTACAAAAGAGGGTATCCTTGCTATCACAACCCTTGAAACTCATATAGAATCCAGTCTTGCATTGCGTGGGATTGGATCTTGTGGGTTTCAACCCCTCTTTTGAATGTAAAGTCCCTCCTAAGTGAAAACCATCAACCCTAGTGACTCTCCCTTCTCTCTCCTTGGAGTTGGGGAGGGGAGAACGACTAGGGTTCGATTTTTTCCGCTTTACATTTTGGTGAACCCGACATGAACATCCTTTCTAATTATTCATGGTTAGATCTGAAAATTTTGCTTTCCTAATTATATTTCCATGTTTGATCTTTTGCAAATTTTAGAGGTTGATTGCATAAAAACCCTAAAATTTTCTTTTTAAGTAATTAAACTTGTGAAATGTTTAATTGTTAATGCTTGTTTCAGATCTGCCCTTCTATTACAAATTATCAATTCATATTTGTGCTTTAATTTTGAAAATTAAGTGGTTAAGTGTCAAAACCCTAATTTTTGAAACCCTCTTGATTCAACCTTTGTCCGACAATTTCACTGATCAAAACATCTCCAAATCAGCTGTAACTTTGGATTCCGCAATAAAATCATAATATCTTTCATCCCTGAAAATTTGGAAAAAAGTTGCGAGGACCGTGTGCACTCCGAGCGCCATCGTCCCCGACATTTTTTCCGAAATTTCGGGAGCTAGATCTTACTATATTTTTCTGCTAAAATCCAGAATTTTGGCTGATTTCATCAATTCTAACACTTTCAAAATTACACTCAAAGTTGGTCTAGCGATTGCTTGGATTGAGGCTTCTAATCATTCAAAAATTGTTGAAATTGAAATTTGTGTCAAAATTGTGTTTCTTACAGTCCTAAATCTGAAAAGTGTGTTATCATTCATTCGAAATTTCAGTGATTTATTCAAATTTTTGCAATTTGTGACTTTTGAAATTAAGTGCTTAATTACAACAACTTTGATTTCCGCTTTCAAAATTGAATTTTGCGTGAAATTGAGTCAATTGTTAATTTTCAAAACTTGCATTGCTCTTAACATTCCCTCTAAAATCATAAAATTCAAAATTTCAGTTTCCCTCTCTTTTTCAAAATTCAAATTTTGCATTTTTCGACAATCTTGGTAGGGTTCAATTTTGAGATTGCAACTTTAATTTGGCCTATCTACAGATCGTAAAATCACTCAATTTTTTCAGGTTAGCTGTAAAATCATCATAACTTTCATCCCTGCAAATTTCGAAAAAAGTTGCGAGGACCGTGTGCACCCCGAGCGCCACGGTCCCAGACATCTTTTCCGAAATTTCGGGGGATTGTCCTGATTGTATTTAACAGCTTAAATCTAGAAGATTGGCTGGTTTTACTGAAATTTGCTACCTCTAAAATTCAAAATCTTCTCTCTTTCTTTAGTGCATGAGTTTTACAACAATAAGTCCTACTTACACTATTCCCGTTAGACGAAGCCTTAGAATTAAGTCCTTCCAAGGTTTAATTACTGAGGAGATGGAACCTAATTTGAATGGCCTTTTTAATGAGGACATGGGTAATTCCTCTAATCCTCTTAATGATGAAGAAGCTCTCCATGAGGTTTCTGTAGAACAACTTTCAAAATTGGATAACCAATTTGATGATTTTCGACAATGGATGTCTCAAGAATACCCTGATAGCCAAGCTCTTCCTTTAATTGAGGGTCTAAAATGTATGCTTCAAAGTGATAAGAATGGAATTGATATTTTGCATGGTATTGCACACATTGTGGATTCAAATGTGATGCCTATGAAAAGTTGTGCCAAAACCTTAGGTTATACACAACCTCCTACTCAAGACAATCATTCTATTCCTTTGATGACTTCTATTGCTAGTATACCTACTTTTACATCAAACATAATGACTACTTCAATACAAGACATTCCTCCTATGATCACTAGTCATGGGGGCAATCCCTCTTCTTCAATCAACCCTCTTCCTTCATTCAATCCGACTTCTTCATTCATTCCTTCAATAAGTGTTCCTATTATATCACCACAAATGAACATGACACAAGGGGGCAATTCGTTTTCCATTCCTCCTTGTAGTGTTCCTCCTATCTAATCATCTCCTATGACTAACTATCATAGTGTCCCACCACCTTACTCTCTACCTTCTTTCAATAACATAACACATCCATCACAATCTAACACGTCTAATATGAACTCTTCGACTGAAGCGACCATTAACAATCTTGCACAAACTGTCTCTTCTTTACAGCAACAAATTGCCTCTATGAATCAATCTAAGTTTAGTGTGCCCACATTTGATGTTGCGAGCCCACTTTCTCTTGACATTGTTTGAGCTATTCCCCCTAAACATGTTGAAATTCCGCATTTGGAGCTTTATAATGGTAAGGGTGATCCTCTAACACATGTTAAGACCTTTCAAACAATATGTACTGATTTTGCTTATGACCAAAGGTTGCTTGCAAAACTGTTTACTAGAACATTAAGAGACAAAGCCCTACAATGGTATTGCTCGTTGCCTTCCTATTCTATTTCTTCTTTCGAACAACTTGCAAATGCTTTCATTCAACAATTTCAAAACAATATAAGTCCTAAAGTTACTTTGATTGATTTAATGCATTGTAAACAAGGTGTTAAAGAAAAAGTGACTGATTTCATTGGTAGATATAAGCATTTGTATGCTCAAATTTCTTTTCCAGTGCCTGACAATGATATTCAAAGAATCTTTATTTCTAATTTACAAAAAGATATTCGAGACAAACTCCTGTTTTCTGAGTTTACTTCTTTCCAACAATTGTGCGCAACTCTTCACAATTATCAACTGACTGTGAGTCAAATGGAACAATCACATCCTATGGCTCCGAGTGATAAGGGTGATAGTAGTCAACAACCATTTGGGAAGTTTAAACTGAATAGAGAGACCATTAAATTCAATGAAAACATCATCAACAACAATATGAATGCAGCATCAGGTGTGCCTCCTATTTCTAAGTTTTTCAAGAAAGAAAGAAAGTTTACTCCTTTGAATGAATCATTGCATAGTATTATGAACAAGTTATTGGAACAAAATGTGCTTACTCTTCCTCCTATAAGGCAAATAGATCCTGCAAAGATTAATTCACCCTATTTTGATAACAAATCTTTTTGTCAATTTCATCGTCAACCTGGGCATGATACTGAAAAATGTTTTGCTTTAAAGGGTAAAATTCAAGATTTGATTGATAATAATACTATCTCTGTTTCTGGAGTGAATGATAAAGGCAATACATCTGTAGCTCCTCCTAACCAAAATCTTCAGATTTTTACTGATCCATTACCTTCTCATACCTCTAATGTGATTGATTCTACTGATTCCTTTGTCTCACCTGATGATCTTGTGTCCATGACTTCGAATGTGATTAACTTTGTGGAGCAACAGAAAATCCCTAAAGAACTTTCCATCACCTTTGATTCTAGCGAAACTATCAGGGCACCTGATGGTCCTTTATATATAGTTGCAAAAGTAAAAAATACACCTTGCCATGGAGTGCTTATTGATCCTTCTTGCATGGTTAATGTCATTACTGAAGAATTTCTTTTTACTTTGCAATTGAATCAAGTGATCTATGACGAAACAAATGTGGTTGTGAAACTATTTGATGCATTTTCTTCTCCTGCAATTGGTTCTATTACATTACCTATTGAGGTCCATAACAAATCCCTTGATGTGGACTTTGCTATTATTCCATCATCCGAACAATTTCGTGTGAAGCTAGGCTATCCTTGGTTGTCTTCGATGAAAGCTATTGCTTCTCCTATTCATAAGTGTTTGAAATTTCCCCATAATGGTGAAGTTGTTACTGTCAATCATAGTCTCTTTAAACCAGCTGAAAGAACTTCTAGCGTTCCTATTGATTATTTTTGGCCTAAACAATTCCAATCTCTTCCTCCGCGAAGTGATCATCTTTTCAAATCTTATCAAAAGTGGAAAAAAGATATGATCCTATCTCTAAGTGAACCTAAAACACCCAAACTTGACATTCCTATCATTCTTGAGAAGGAAGTTCTTCCTTTGAAAGATAAAACTAATGTCTTTCCTCAAGAAGATTCCCAACCCATCCCTATGGATGTGACTATGCCTATATCTAATAAACTTCCTAAAAGTAGACCAATCCCTCCTCGTCATGATGGACTTGGTCTCCTTCCTAAACCGAGTATTCCTCCCTTATATGGAGCAGTTCCTCCTCCTTCCTCTTATGGAGAGAAGAGACCTTCCTCTTCTCCTATTGTTCAGCCTAAGAGACCACAACCTAAACACCCAAGTGATAAGGATGAGAACATTCCTCCTCCTCAATCTTCTCAACTTCCTACTAAGACTAGACGAAATCGTTCTGCACGTGAACGCCGACGAAAGCATCGTCTTAGAGCTCAAACTTTGCAATCTCCAAAAACACCTTCAACAAGCATTATTCCATTTTCTCCTCAGCCGGAAATTGAGCCAAAATCTCCTAAACATAAGATGCATGATGGTCTTGATCCTTTGCGAGTTAAAGATCCTATTTTTATAAATCTTGATGATGATATAGATGAAAATGTTATTCATGATGAAAATGTTACTTATCTTGCTTCTGATAGTGAATATGAACTTGTTGATATTGATAACTATTTATCTAATGAATTTTCTAAAGCACTTATCCTAGCTCCTAGACAAGAACAACGTGGCTTGGAACATGAACATAGCCCTTGTTTGGATCTTGTGATAGCTCCATCTGCTGTGTTGAATGTTCCTCCTCTAGCGTGTTTCCTACCTTCCCGAAACATTGATCAGCAAGATCGGGGGGTAGATGACATGCTAGACTAGTTCATTAGAATAGCAGATTCTCTCCTCCTCTCTTT
This sequence comes from Cryptomeria japonica, assembly GCF_030272615.1. Classification (NCBI taxonomy): domain Eukaryota; kingdom Viridiplantae; phylum Streptophyta; class Pinopsida; order Cupressales; family Cupressaceae; genus Cryptomeria; species Cryptomeria japonica. The sequence goes on along the minus strand of NC_081412.1, from coordinate 31,096,672 downwards.
TGTTACTTCTTCTATATGTTATTCTCATTCTTCTATTTGTTTTCCTTAGTGTTGCCTACTTGAGGACGATGCAAAACATTGAGATCTCTTTTGGTCTCTCTCATGTTGACTCAGAAGACACATGTGTTCCCTTCTTCTAGGTGACCTTCCTTGATTGGGGAATGAAGAACAATTATGCATACATACATATGATATACATGAATTATCATACAGCATACTGACCCCGAGGAAAGCGAAGTCACCTTGTGCTTTGTGTTTTGTGTCTATTATCCTTGGGCTTATCTCACACTTGGGGGCTAAATCCTTGTGATAACGTGCTCCTTTCTCATTTCTTATATGTATCACTACCTTAAAGCAATCACCCCGGGTGAGGCGTGTGCGATTGCTTTAACGTAGGGGGGCATACATCCCGTTCATATCTTTTCAAGATACTTAAAAATTTCTTGACAAATTTAGCTTTGCCTTGAAATTTTTTGATATCTTTCTTGCATGACTCATAGTGAGGGAACCTTACTACTGACAGTCATGGTTCTCCCTCGTGATCTTCCCTTTTACTTTGTCAATCGAATTCGTAAGATCCTTAGTCCACTGGGGGCTTGGTGTATCTTGCCTCCTTGACGTGGTGAAAGTTTTTCAATGTTGTTTCCTTGTACTTTACTGGAAGTATGAGCATACGCTTATACTCCCGCTAAAGTGGGGGCTAAATGTAGCATCCTAAAATTGTGACACTTGCAATTTCGACCGCATTTGGGTCTTCACGATGGCGATGCAACACGGAACCTGAATGGAGACCCCAAAACTTGTCCACAACATCAAAAACTGCATTTTTCCAGCACCCTACCTGATCCCTCCTTGCAACCTGCTGTCCTGGGAGGTGGGACCAGAGCGCCCAATGCCCTGGTCCTTTAGGACTAGGGCGCCTGGTGCCCTGGTCCCCCAGGACCATGGCGCCCAGCGCCCTGGTCCCTGGCCCTATTTTGGGCCCGGTCTCCTATGGGACTTCGGGTCTTTTTGTTTGCAAATTGGAAAATAACATTTCCTGGTCGGCCTAAGGTCGGGAAAATTAGTCTATCAGCCCTAATTGACAAGTATATAAACTACATTTTCCTCTCTCATTTGGAGGGAGGTGAAAAAGGTGGAAACGATACTCAAACATTCAAGCATTCAAGCATTCAAACATTCAAACATTCCTTCAAGCAATTGATCATTCTAAGTCTCCATTCAAGGCTAAGTGTTGCATTCAAGACAAGGATTCAACCATTGAAGAGGAGATCACATACTACAACATACAACATACAACAAACAACAACATCTATACCTTCGCATATAAGGATACAAACATCCTTACAACAAGGTACTAGTACTTGTTTTACATTACAATCATTTACATTTACAACATTTCTCATTTCTTGGTTAATTCCAAAACCGGGGTTTGACCTAAGGGCAAACCCCTAATCCCTAACCCCCCAATCGTCCTCTCTTTTCTATGTGTAGGTTGCAGGTACGCGGCTGTAATTGAAGATCTGGAATCCTTGTGCAGAGACGAACAGATCCCCCTTCGTTTCACGGATTTTTCGGAGGACCGTGTGCACGCCGGGCGCCATCGTCCCGTCAACTTTTGCTCAAATTTGTAGGACAGCGCCGTCTCGACATTTTACTGCTAATTCCAGGTCCGCAGCTTCATATCATATCCCTATCTCTGTTTATAAGTGAATCTTTCTCACTTTCTATGCATTCCTAGCTTAATCATTCTATCCACATTCTTTACAAAAGAGGGTATCCTTGCTATCACAACCCTTGAAACTCATATAGAATCCAGTCTTGCATTGCGTGGGATTGGATCTTGTGGGTTTCAACCCCTCTTTTGAATGTAAAGTCCCTCCTAAGTGAAAATCATCAACCCTAGTGACTCTCCCTTCTCTCTCCTTGGAGTTGGGGAGGGGAGAACGACTAGGGTTCAATTTTTTCCGCTTTACACAAATATGCAATATTCAAGATAGGTCTTGCCTACTAGACCATGTTAGGTTCCCTTGTACAAATGTATTACAATATTCTCTCACAAATAGAGAAAAGGAAGAAACCTGGTGGGACAAAACTTCTCTCCAAAAGGGAGATGGAAATGAAAAATTCTCTCAATGAACAATCAAAAGTCTCCCATAAGATAGTAGAAGAAGATAGACCTTGCAACCCCCCTCAATGTAGAGTCTCCTACAATGATAGTAGATGCTTGAAATTGAATTTTGAAGATGATCCAACATCACCAAACAACATTCGTCCCCTTAGGAAGAAACAAAACCAAGATGGTATGCAAGATGTTTTCCATTTCCTAGAAGGATGAAATGTGATGTCTTTGAACTATGTTCAAGTGTCTCCATGTTGATGTTGAAAGCACTCGCCATGCTCTAATTAGGCATTCTGATCCACACTATTAAAGATGAAAATAAATAATCTCATAAAAATTAATTTATAACACCACCCAAAGATAAATATACCTCCTCTAAAGGAAACGAGACCCCCTTCAAATGTTTTCCATAAGTATTCACAATCATATCAAATTGTGAGGAATATGATGTAGAGAATGAACAAGAGGGAACTTAGAGTGTTCCCTCACAATAACTAAAGAAGGATCATTTCCATTAAAGAGAATATGAATGTGATTAGTGATGTCTCTCAAATATGAAATGCAGTGCTCTACAAAGAAACCCACAATGTCTATTAAGTGGTCATCTCATGAAACCATATCTAAAAGATAATAAGTGTCCTATTGCACTGAATCACAAGGAGTCCAAACTATAGAAAAACAAGTTTCTTTAGAAGCAACAGGAAATGAAGGAGACATAATATTAGCACGTCTCTAGAACCTCAAAAGATAATGTCGACACCTAAAATTGTCCTGTCTAATTAAATAAATATTTTTATTTATTTAATTGTTTTACCCTAAGTCTTTTATTACTTAAATAAATTATTATTTATTTAATTAATTCATTTATCCTCTTCTAATCTCCTTTCCTCATTTAAAGAAATACTTTTATTTATTTAAATTGTCCTTTTCCTAAATTAAATAAATATTTTATTTATTTAATCGATCCCATTTCCTCTATTAATTAAATAAATCTTTATTTATTTAATTAATTCATTAGCCTTTTCTACCCATGACACATGTCACTCATCTCTTCATTCTTCTCTTACCTACCCCCTTTAGCATTTAATTATTTTCTCTGCCTACCCTTTATTCCTAGCCAACCATTTATCTTTACACCTCTTAATCTTATCTCTCAATTTCCTAAAGTGTCTTCTATATAAGAGGACACTCACTTTCATTAGCAACCCTAATCATCTAATTGTCTAATCAAGGTTTCTAATCAATCTTATGCAATCAAGCCTTTTTGCGATCAAGCTATCAACCACATTTTCATTCTTTGTTGAGCCTTTGTGTACACATAAAATCTGAGAGCAAATATATCAAACAAGATAAATGGAGATAGGAAGACAATGGAGATTGAAACCCTACTAGATATGTGAATGGTAATATTGCTTTATTTTTGTTGATTTACATGATCTTAGGTATCTCTATTGGTATTGGTGAATGTTTCATTGTAGGACTTAGATTGTTTGTGGTTGAATCAATAATTTATCACTCACTTTTCACCATATACAGATACAACTCCAAGATTCAAATGACCATACTGAATCTCCTTAAAAGTTTCCACAATAGGTGCCACACTTCATACATCAACTGACTGAGCAGTAGGAGCAAAATGTGAGAAGGTGTAGACTCATGATTGGTGATCAACCTCCCCAATTGCAACAATATCTTTGCTATGCAAATTCTAATGATAACATAATTTTTTGTGAGCTCTACATTCTTTCTTGTTCCACCATGTGTGATTTGATAGATAGAAAGGATATTCATTGACAATGAAGGCACATAAAGAACGTCATTGAATTCTTTTTCATCCATTCAATAGATCTTGAATCAAATGAAAATAACATACTCTCTAATGAAGTCATATGATGTGAGGATCCCAAATCAAGCATCCACCTATCTAAATTATAATCTACAACAAGTTCTTGTGCCTTATGTTTCTCTAGCTTAGATGAAGAAGAATGATATGAAGCCCCTAACATTGTTGAAGGCAAATTGATTTGCTTCTTCTTAAGAAGATGCTTCAACTCATCAATTTATTTTAAATAAAATTAGTGTTCATCGTACCCTAATTTCTTGTAATATGCACATTTAGGCTTCTCCTTCTTGCATGATTCACTTTGAGAGGGAGATGATTTAGATTCTTTGTTTAGCTTGTTATTTTTGATCTTATAAGGATTCCCTATTTCTTTCTATACCTTTGGCGCTCTTGCCACCAATGCTTGGTGTTTAGAAGACTTGATTAGAACTAGATGTGAATGAACTTTGCTTCCTCTTGGATTAGGAGATTTACAAAATCATCAAACTTAGGATAAACATACAATGCTCCCATAGAAAGATAATTGGTATGAAATCTATAAATAAACTTTGAATACTTGGGACTAACTTTTCCCAACACATTTAGAACCAATTGTAAATACTCTTCAATTTTGCAATCTTTTAGCCATGTTCTTAATTGCTTGATTTTTGGGATGTAACTTCAAATTGGATGTTGTTAAAAAAAATTATATCAAGATTCATCAAATCATTATCAATCTAATATCCCCCAATATATCATTTTTACCATACAATTTTTCAAGAATCTCAAGTAATCCTCCTTAGGCATTTTACATGATTCAATATGAAATAGAAAACCAAATGAGACTAACGAACATATGCATCCAAGTGTTTTCTCTCTTTCAATCCCCCATATTGTTCATGCAATAGGATTAGATGACTGAGAAATTGTTTCCTTTAGATAGCTAATATAACCTGAGATAATTAGATATTGATTTATTTCATGATGCATAATTATATGGATTTATGAGTACAATTTATGATTTCACCATTGTTCAAACACATAAAAAAATGAAAAAGAATGCAATCGACCACCACAAGATTACCCTCCGCCCCTTTGAAAAAAAAAATTACTCAATCAAGATGAGAATTAGAAGCGTTAAAATGAGAGAGAGAGAGAGAGAGAGAGAGAGAGAGAGAGAGAGAGAGAGAGAGAGAGAGAGAGAGAGAGAGAGAGAGAGACCAGAGAGAGAGAGAGAGAGAGAGAGAGAGAGAGAGAGAGAAAGTGTTGGTATTCCAATTACAATAAGAGATTGTTGGCATTTCAATTAGGATATTGAGAAGGTTGTTGATTATTATGGATATAACTGCTAAATGATGTTTATTGTCTTAATATTATTATTTTGTCATTGATGTCAAAAAATTGATTTTCTAATTCAGTATGATGTTGCCATATCTTGAGAAGTATGATTTGGTGAGTATAAAGATGTCGGTAAAAGACACAGAAAGAATGTGATGAATAAGGAGAGGAATCAGTTATTCAATGGGAAACTATTACCGAGTTAGACAATGATGAGTTCATGATATTTAGATTGTTTTGATATCATACATATGTTATTGATTGTAAGATTAAACTATACTATGTTACCGAGCAAAGAACCTAGTCGGAAAACCCTAAGGAACCTAGTTGGTAAACCCTAAGGTTATCACTATCGGTTAATGAAGGCAAAATGTCTACCGAGTGAAGTTTAGTATTTACCGAGTTGCAACCGAGTAATAAAAGAATGCATTGAATGAATAAAAGTATTATTTAATGAAGGAAGCTGATGAGATGGTTATGATTAAATGATTGGTATGCCATGCATGAAGTTTGTTAAAGAATCTATGGCAAAGGAAAATCAGCAGGAAGATCTATTGCTCAGATTGAACCGCAATACCCTAGCACAAGTTCCAAGAAATGTATGCAAGTTCCAAGGCGGGGTAAAATGTTTTCAGAGCGAAGGATACATTGAACCTGGTCAAGTTTGAAGATCTGATGGCTATGATTGATCATGGGAAATGTGATCAAGGAGATTAAGTGGTTACCTTATTGTTTATAAATAGGAAACTGTTGATAAACAATGTATGTGGGCAAGTGTATGCACAAGGATGCTACATAGTGATTACCGAGCACAAAAACTTGAAGACCTGTTTGAATAACAGAGTATAGAAGCCCAACAGATAGACAAGATTAGTTCTATGTCTAGATTGTATTGAACAAATAGGAATCTGCTTTAGAATTTTAGATGTGAAGTTGCAGATAGATTTTATTACTGTTATTTTGTGAAGTGACAGAAAATCTCTTAACCGAGTGGACTTAACAGTCTTATTTGTAAAACCCTCTAGCAAGGTGACATTCTGATTGAGTGTTTGAAATCCTTTAACAAGGTCACTTCTAACAAGGTGAAGATCCTAATAGATCTGAGGGAAATCCCTTAACCAGGTCACATCTAGCAATGTGTTTGTAATCTTTTACAGGATTTTCTTTTAACCGAGCATACTCTAGAAGAGTATATTTCTTAGTGGGTCCGAAATCCCACAATGGTTTTTCCCTATTTGGGTTTCCACGTTAAATCTGGTGTTATGAGTGTTTTGATGTTTATATGCTTATGAGTTTGCATGTTTGCATGTTTTTGTTATATTACTAAAGTATATGTTACCGAGGTTGAATCTGTTGTTTTTATGGAAGATTAAGTTTGTATGATTCACCCGCCCCCTCTCATCTTATTAGCTTGACATCTATATTAAACATTTAGTATCAGAACTATCAATTGGTATCAGAGCTTTGGACTCCAAAAGAAAAGTTTAAAGGTAATTGAGGCAAAGATCCAAAGATGTACAAGAGGGATGCACCAAAGCTGAACAAGTCAAGTTTCTCTACATGGCAGAAAAGGATGAAGCTGTACCTATCAGGAGTTGGAGAATATTTTGTATATTATCTGGAGAATGATTTCATTAGACCGAGAACCTATCCATTGACAATGGAAGAGATAAAGGCAAAGCAAGAACATATCCAAGCAATGATTGAAATAACATCTGCATTGACTGACTCAGAGTTTAATGATCTAGAAGGTTGCAATAATGCAAAGGCAATGTGGGACAAGCTCATATCTGTGTATGGCGGTGATGAACATGTTCAAAGAGCAAAAGTGGATAGTCTAAGAGGACAACTTGAATCTATGAGGATGAATGAAGGTGAGAACATAACCCAGTACAGTACAAGACTAAAGGAGATTATCAATCAAATCAAAGGAGCAGTGGAACTATAGAAGAAAAGGATATAACAAGTAAGTTGTTAAGAACCCTTCTACTAGCTTATGCAATCCGAGTCTCTGCAATCAATGAATTGAGGTTTGTACCCAATGTGCCAGTTTCTTTAGATGCTACTATTGGTAAGCTACATGCATTTGAGTTAAGTAACTTTGATAACAGTGGGTCATCGGTAAATAAAGTTGAATCTGTATTCAGTTCTTTCCATATTGGTGAATCTGATGATAGAATGAGTAAGCACACTGAAGGGGATCACAATGGAGCAAGTGAGAGATATCGCAAGAACATGGAAAAAGTACACAAACTGTATGAGGAAATCAGAAAGCAAGAAGAGTTTGAAGAACTATTAGCCAGAAGGTTACCGAGAGGCAAAGGTAAGTATAAAGGAAAACTACCTTTGAAATGTTTCAATTGTGATAAGATAGGACATATGGCTTCTAACTGTCCTAACAAAGATTCTACTGAAAAGAGAGATTTCTGAGATGACAGATAGAAAGATAATCATTACAGAGGACACCGAGACTTCAGAAGAAGAGATAGAAAGTCATGCTTAATAGCTGATGGGGAATCCAACGATGATAAATTAGATGAAACTGATACAGAGGAAGTAGTTTATGTGGCTATCAAAGATGGATCAGATGAAGAAAGATATGAAGAAAAAGCCCTAATATCTCACATAAATACTAATGATTCTTGGATCATAGATAGTGGATGCTCACATCACATGACAGGTGATAAACACAAGTTTGTTGCATTAGAAGATTATGATGGAGGCTATGTAAGATTTGTTAATAATGCACCACGTCCGGTAAAAGGTAAAGGATCTATAACACTTCTTGACAATGCAAAATGCAATGATGTTTATTGGGTTGAAGGTTTGAAATACAATTTGTTGAGTGTAGCATAGCTAAACAACACAGGTTACTGAATAGAATTTCAGAAAGGAATTGTCAAAGTTCATGACAAGCATGGAAAGTTAGCTGCTACTGGGACACAAACAAAAGGTAACACATTTCACCTTGACTCAACTCGGAATAAGTGTTTGTATGCAAAGATAGATGATACTTGGTTATGGCATAAAAGGTTTTGTCATGTAAATTTTGATAATTTGATCAAAATAAGCAAGAAGCACCGAGTAAGAGGTCTACCGAGTCTTGAAAAAACTGAGAATGCTATGTGCCGAGGATGCCAGATGGGTAAGATGACAAGATCAAGCTTTACAAGTAAGTCCTACACTTCTAAGGGAATTTTAGATCTTGTACACACTGATCTTTGTGGTCCTATGAAAGTTCAAAGTTATTATGGTGATAAATATTTCATATTATTTGTGGATGATTACTCAAGGATGATGTCAGTTATGTTTTTAAAAGAAAAATCAGAAGCTTTTCAAATGCTTAAATGGTACAAGGCAAGAGTTGAAAATGAAACAGGAAGACAACTAAAATGTCTTAGATCAGACAGAGGAGGAGAGTTTACCTCTGATGAGTTTAACTTATACTACAATGATCATGGTATAAAAAGACAAGTCTCTGCACCGAGAACTCCACAGCAAAATGGGATAGCTGAGAGAAGAAACAGATCTATTGTGGATTGTGCTAGAACCTTGATGATTGAAAAGAAAGTGCCACAAACATTCTGGAGAGAAGCAATAAGCACAACAGTTTACACCCTGAACCGAGTACAACTGAAGAAAGGAACGTTGAAGACACCATATGAGATCTGGTATGACAAGAAACCTAATGTAAGTTATTTTAAAATCTTTGGAAGTAGATGTTATGTTCACAAAGATGATAGAAATGGCAAGTTTGATAAAAAAGTGAAGAAGGAACATTTCTTCGTTATTCCTCTAGAAGTAAAGCATTTAAATGTCTGATCAAATCATCTAACAAAATAGTGGAAAGTGCAAATGTGAAAATTGATGAATTTGTAGAAAGAAATGATGACGGAAACTCCAAGGAACCAGAAGATTATGAAGGATTTGTCTATGTTCAACCGACAAGTCTTACCGAGAGAACTATTGAAGAAAATGAAGAGAATATCCAGTTACCGAGTGATGAAGAAGATCATACAGAGCCTACCGAGCCTGTATTAGCCAAGTATGTCAGAAGACATCATGCATCAAGTCAGATTATAGGAGATAAGGATGATCCAGTGATGACAAGGAACAAAATGAGATAGAACGCATGTCTGATATCTGAATTTGAACCAAGAATAGTGATAGAGGCATTTAACAGTGAAGACAAAAGAGATTGATCAAATCAAGAAGAATGACACATGGATACTGGTCCCAAGACCAAAGGACAAAAATGTAATCGGTACAAAGTGGATTTTCAGAAACAAGCTGAATGAAAAAGGTGAGGTCATTCGAAATAAAGCAAGATTAGTTTGCAAAGGTTATGCCCAAGAAGAGGGAATTGATTATGGTGAGACTTTTGCACCTGTGGCAAGACTTGAAGGAGTAAGAACATTGTTGGCATATGCTACTTACAATAATTTCAAGGTATATCAAATCGATGTCAAATCTACATTTCTAAATGGTATATTAGAAGAAGAAGTTTTTATTGAACAACCTGAAGGACTTTTTGAAGACAAGAATAAAGATCAGGTACGTAAATTGAACAAAGCTTTATATGGTCTGAAACAAGCACCTAGAGCATGGTATGAGAGATTACACTCTTATTTAATCAAGATTGGTTTTATAAGGACTAGTGAAAACAACAATATGTACATGAAGAATGATGAAAATGGAATACTGATCTCAACCATATTTGTTGATGATATTATCTTTTGTGGAAATGACTCTCTATGCAAGAACTTTGGAAATGAAATAAGCAAAGAATTTGAGATGTCATTAATTGGTGAGATAAAGTATTTTATAGGTTTACAAATACTGCAAATGAAAGATGAGATTTTCATTACTCAATCCAAGTACATAAAGGAAATCTTGAAGAAATTTGGAATGGAGGATTCAAAACCAGTAAGTACTCCTATGCCTACCAACTGTAAACTATCAAAGAATGATGAATCTGCATCTGTTGATGAGACACTTTACCGATCCATGATTGGAAAGCTACAATATGTTGTTCACAACATGCCAGATATAGCACATGCAATAGGTATAGTTGCAAGATTCTTTGCAGATCCCAAGGAAACACACATGACAACAATCAAGAGAATTTTTCAGATACTTGAAAGGCACTGAGGATTATGGCCTAGTATATCAGAAAGGAAATGTTTTTGATTTAAAAGTTTATACTGATGCTGATTGGGTAGGAAACATTGATGACAGAAAAAGCACAAGTGGAGGAGCTTTCTTTTTAGGAGAAAGACTAGTGAGTTGGCCTAGCAAGAAACAAGGATGTGTTTCGCAGTCAACAACAGAAGCTGAATACGTTGCTGCAGCATTGAATTGTACCAATATAGCATGGATAAAACAACTGTTGGAAGAAATAAATGAGAAAGTTACCGAGCCAGTAACTATATTCTGTGACAATACTAGTGCCATAAACATTTCAAAGAATCTTGTTATGCACTCTAAGACAAAGCACATCTCTATCAAATATCATTATCTTAGAGAAGAAGTTCAAGAGAAGAAAGTGGTGTTGGAGTATGTTAGCATAAAGGAACAAATAGCAGATATCTTCACCAAGCCACTGCCAAGGGACACTTTTGAGTATCTTAGAAGTAAGTTAGGGGTCCTACCCCTATCTTCCATTCATTGACTGAGTTCGGTGAAAGCATCAATTTTACGACTCTACAAAATATCTTTTAGGAGTTGATGTTGATTTACACACTTTAGGATGTTTTCTAAAAGTGTGCAGGAAACAATAACATGGAACAAGAATTGAAGACAAAATGCTCTGATCGAGACTAAGTTGGCACATAACAACAGGAAATCACTTCATATAGGAAGAAATTATGTTTTAGTTCTTTACTTTTTGGCATTGTTGTCAAAGGGGGAGAAGACTAAAGAAAAGGGGAGAAGACTATTGTATGGGGGAGAAGTCTGATGATAGGGGGTGAGCATTTCAACCTTTCAGCAATCTGAATCCAAATCAATTAGGTCAAATCAATTGGTTTTGCCATCAATGCCAAAGGGGGAGATTGTTGGTATTCCAATTACAATAAGAGATTGTTGGCATTTCAATTAGGATATTGAGAAGGTTGTTGATGATTATGGATATAACTGCTAAAGGATGTTTATTGTCTTAATATTATTATTTTGTCATTGATGTCAAGAAATTGATTTTCTAATTCAGTATGATGTTGCCATATCTTGAGAAGTATGATTTGGTGAGTATAAAGATGTCGGTAAAAGACATAGAAAGAATGTGATAAGGAGAGGAATCGGTCATTCAATGGGCAACTATTACCGAGTTAGACAATGATGAGATCATGATATTTAGATTGTTTTGATATCATACATATGTTATTGATTGTA